>NC_051164.1:72762155-72796528 GCF_013339745.2 Dermacentor silvarum | reverse complement strand
GTAGAAATGATAAATAAAGCCGGTTTACTAACTATTGAAAACAAAGCGAAACTAGCAAGACTAAAGTTTTTTTTCCGATGTCTCAATGGCGGCATTAAAATTGATACAGATAAGTTCATTTCTTTAACGATCACGAGACCAGCCCGACATAAACACTTCTGAACGCTGGACGAATTCTCAGCCAACTCAAACTGTTTTAAATATTCATATTTTCCACTTGTAATTAGGGAATGGAATAAGTTAGACAAAGAAATCACTAACTCTGAGTCATTAACAGTTTTGTATCCATATTAGAAAAATCACTGTTAGCATCTCAGTTAAAATAAGTACTGTTAGTTTTTTTTCCTTAAGAAATAATATCTTAGCATGTTATCTCTGTAACCCAGCCAGTAATACTTGTGCGTACGCAGAGTGCTTGTTTTATGTATGGCGATTTTATTTATTCTGAGCTCTTTTGTTCTCTTCTTCATTTCTTAGTTTCTTCAAGTGTACCTATATTGTATTCATGATTGCATCTGTACTGCACTGTTATGCTGCTCTATAGTTCGACACTTCAGTGTAAAAGTTGTAACATGGAGATACTTAATTAGGATGACTGGATAGTTTTAACTGATGATACAATGCTTATGTTTAGAAGCTGCCGCACTGCGTAATGTTACACTTCAATATTGTGTATTGTAATTTCGCTTGTTCTTAATTGATGACTTGGTGTTGTACTCGATTCTGTGTCCCGCCTGCTATGATCTCGCAAGAGATTGGCAGTATTGTAAATACATAAATAAACTTGGAAACAGATCAGAAACATGTCCTCAGTCGTATATCTCACTAACAACCTCCCCTCCCTTCCATCCTTTTTCCCAGTGACTGGATTCACCCTTGCCGGACAAGCGCGGGGTCTCAAGTGTGACAGTAAACTAAACTCTATATCCAGAACTATTTGACCGCGAATTGAAGCCCCTGGGACCCACCAAGTTTCGCTGAAACTCAACGCACTTTATCCAGCACAACACTCTAAAAAAAGTTTACACCCTTTGGGTCGTATCTTGTCCCCATACGATAATCGTCATCTGTCTTCTCCGCATTTCCTTTCTTCAACGCTGCGAGCCCGGTACTTCCTAGTCACGAAAGGCTTGCGAGTTATCAGCATGACACAGCATTTTCGGCAGGAAAGTAGCGAGCGCTGAGTTTCCAAGAAAGGAAACGCGAGCAAGGCAGACGACGATTATTGTTTAAAGACAAGATACGACCCAAAGGGTGTAAATTTTTTGAGAGTGCCCCCATAAAAAAAACGGCCCATTTATCCCGCTAAATGATGGCGTTTCATAGTCGTGTTCGTTGTACTTGCGAAGACTACGGAGCGGTTATCGATAGTTATAAGATGTGGTAGTCCAGTCACGGCAACATAAATGCAAATCTAAATTTTAATAAAGGCACGAAAACAAATTAAAAAAGTGGCGGGAGCTTCGTAACTGCCCCCCTTCACCCCTTACCTAAAACGAGAGTCTGAATCCGCTCCACCCTCAAGTATGCGGGACATCGTCCCACACAATCATCATCAACAGCCTATTTTTTACGTCCACTGCAGGACGAAGGCCTCTCACAGCGATCTCCAATTAGCCATTTTGTGCCAACTGATTCCAACTTGCACCTGCAAATTTCCTCATTTCACCTCCCGACCTAATTTTCTGCCATCCTCGACTGCGCTTCCTTTTCCTTGGCACCCATTATTTAACCCTAATCGCCCACCGATTATGCCTCCTACGCATTCCATGGCCTGCCAAGCTCTTATTTCTTTCTCGTGATGTCAATTAGAATATCGGCTATCTCCGTTTGCTCTCTGTTCCACGCCACGTTAGGCCTAACATTTTTCGTTCGATCGCTCTTTGTGCGGTCCTTAACTTGATCTCGAGCTTCTTTGTTAACCTCCAAGTTCCTGCCCCATATGTTAGCACCGGTATAATACAATGGTTATACACTTTTATTTTCAATGACAGTGGTAATGCTCCCGGGTTTGGTAATGCCTGCCGTTATCGTCCCACACACGAGTACTTAAATACCGTTCAACCTAGAGGTGTGAAAAAAAAATGTGTCCGTGTAAAAGCTGCAGGCATGTGAAACACTGTTCCGGATAACAACGAAGGCACTATACCATGTTTGACCGCAATGCGATTGCGAAAAAAAAGATGTCTTTCTTTTTCGGAATGCGTGCAGCCAAAACCTATATTGCGCACGCATGCTTTAAGACTAGTATTTATTTAGTTGTATGCGAAACAAAACTCGACGTGACTGACTGCCCAGTAAATCTACATTTAATTACGTGGACTCATTAGAAAACGCAGAAATCTTTGTCATAGGTACCACCTTGGCCAACGTTGACACCTTTATCGGCAGCGTATGACAACTTGCGACATAGAGGGGTAATTAGTTTTATGCCATATCCGTCCGAGAACTGCCGTGCAACTGTCGAGCACAACTGTCGAGCAACCTGCCTCTTAGGTCAATCCGCAAGACAATCGCATACCATATGGGCCGGCCCTTCCTTTACTCGCAACATCCTGCCTCGTCCTTCCAACTCGACATGTAGACACACAGTGCAATCGTAGGAAAGCTTCCGTGACGGGACTGCGCGTACATCTCGCTATAAAACGCGCTGGTCTTTAAACCACGCGCATCCGCGTCTATATCTCCTCAGAAACGACGAGCGCAGAAGCAAAAAAAGTGCTCGCGTTCTGTTTTCCCTCGCGTTTCCTGGTTTTCAATCGCATTATTCTTTCAGCCACGTCCATCCTTCATGCTGTCCAAAGAATACAGACACCGTCTGGCGAGAACCACGACATGCACTCGGGTGCGCCTACAGACACTGCACACCACGGGCGCGCGGCTCACAGGCACAGGAACCGACGCCGCGGCTTCCCGAAAGCGCAAACAGTGGAGACGAAGGAGGCCGGGCCAACAACGCCGACGTTGTATATTCGACACGGCGCGGTGAGCGGGCTACACGGCGAGTAAGCGACCGACCGAGCGAACCAAGCCCATTACAACGATTGGGTTGCAGGCACGCGAGTGGTGATCGAAACGAAATAAAAAAGTAAAGGTGAATGCGCCGGATAAAAGGAACAAATCTTGGAAGAATGAGATCATGATCATTATTGTGGTTTATTGGCGCAAGGGCCAGATGTGGCCAAAGAGCGCCAAGACGATGGTAATGGCTTGTCAGTGGTACCTGAATAGTGAACCATATGAACATTAGATGTGGCATGGCTGTAAAGGGGCCTATAAACAGTCGCTGTAAAGTGCGTAAAATCTGTACGTAATAAGATTAGGGCAATGACTAATTTTGTGTACTATGGACACGAACAATGCATTGCGAAGGAATGATGCGACTTACAAAATATTAAAGATACGAGCATTGGCCAGAAGCACAAGTGCCTAAACAGAGCCCTTGAAACACAAGGGCCTGGAGGCATGTGCTCTAAAAAAAACTATCACAGCAACATCCTCTGGAGAGAGGATGCGCTACGAACTTATTGGGCTAATAACATGTAGCACAACATCTCAAGAATGCGAGGACTGCGTTGGTGTTAAAAAGCGGTTCTTTACCGAGAAACATAGCAGGATGGAGAGGGACACAATAGCGATATGCTAGCGGAAAATGTTTCTTTCTTTCTCTTTCGGCTTCCCGACACTCCAAAATCTTGGAAGAATGAGACAGGTGAGAGAGAGAGAGAGAGAGAGACCGCGAAGTTCACCGGGCAGCACTTGGCACCGCCTGGCCAGGCACCACCGTGCCTTCCTTCTGCAGCTTCTTCGAGACGCCGAGCATGGCAATGCCACTCACAAAAGGCCACGTTGAGCGATGGCGATTGCTTTGTGTGCCCGCTCATAATACAAGCCACGAAAAGTCTCAATCAAGGATGCTTTCTTTTCTTCTTGTTACTCTTTTTCGTCGCGTATACGCACCGCCTCCTTGTGCAGTCTGTCTTCCTCCACCGTTCACTCGCCTGTTTGTTCCTGCTTCCAGGCCAACTTGGCGGAGTTTACGCGGAGTTTTCTGCGGACTTCGGACGTTTCTCCTCCAGCTTTAACGGATTCGCTGTTAAAACGTTTTAAAAAAAAATCAGCCAAAGACACATATCGCAAAGGCGCTACATGAAAAGTTAATTGAGCGTAATTACTTCACTTCGAAAGCAACAGAAACGACTGTGCACAGCTCGTCTGTTAGAAACGGAACATGGCCCGATTGTCCGTCCCCACGTTATTTAAACCAAAACCCACGGGGGCGTCCTACATAAACGAGCAGCCAACATTCATCTGGCTACTTCGTAGTATCTTCAAAAAAAAAAAAAGCTGCTGTTACGCCCGAAAGGCGAAGCATCGATTGCGATAGCAAATTAGTGGACAGCTAAGCGTCAACCTGGCGCGCATAACGCTGCTGATCGGGGCCACCAGGCTCCTCCACATCAAATAACAATGCCGGTTTACGGGATCGGGTGACAGGCCGGAGCGACTCCACATGCGAACTCTGGATAGTGTTTTACCTAGTTGCTCTGTTTATGTATGTAAACTGCTCTCTTCTCTTTTTATATATCGTCGTTCTGCTTACTGCGCTAAACTGTAACACAAAGAAAATGACACACACCTGGGCAAGCTGACATCGCGCACAAGTGGGTCAGTTTCTTTGAATTGTCCAACTGTAACAGTACAGCGCAGTAAACAGAACGACCTCATGCCAACTAGGCCAAGTAGAAGCCTTAGTGAACGATACATGCTCCTCTACGCTACTCTGTATCCAAGTGCTTTCACTCCTTTGCCCCCGCCGTCTCCCCACTGCTGATCAACTGTCGTTCAGGTGTCAGCAACCTACGGTAGATGTTTACTGCACGGTCAGCAATGGTGTGTTCCCTTCGCTTCGCTTTCTTTTATTTTATAATATTTCTTGCATTATTACACTATAAGCTACGTATTGTGTTCACCTCAAGACAAGATACGGCAAGTAGTCGCCTTCACCACACCACAGACCATAGGAAAAATGTAGGGTGTTTGCGCCGAATATAAAGCCTCGAAATAGCGGCACCATTTCAAGTTTGGCGCCACAGAACATGCTCTTCCCCTTTCTTTTCTCCCCGGGCGTCGCGATCCTATACTCCTCCTTCATATAGGTCATTTATCACGGGACACCACACTTATTTTATTTCGCCTCAGGGATCGCGGTCGCTGTGCGGCAGTGCTACAGAGTCGACATTATTCATTAGGCTATCTCGGCCGAAACATCGTGAAGCATGCATCAAAGGGCGCTATGTCACGTGATATCTGTGGTCCAACAGGAGGATGAAAAATAGCACGTGGGTTGAGAACTGAAGACAGAAAGGGAAGTAATGGCGCCAACGTTCGACGAACGAAGCCGCGTACGCTATAAGGGGTTCTGGAAGTGCCTGAAACACCTAAAAAAGTTCCCGCGGTCTGTGCAGTGGTGAAGCCAACTTCTTGCCGCATTTTGTATTGCGGTGCAGCCGACACACCCTTCCCACAAGTCGGCGCTGCAACATCTAAGCGAGACAGGTTGCCCGCCACAGCGGGTCACGTCAGCAGGCGTTGCGGCCAGCGTGCCCGAAATGTCTCGAAATAAGCTATATATTGTTGGGGCCATAGAAAGCGGTTTTCCCACTAAGATTCAGTGCACGCCAAACTGACTGCGCGAGAGCGGCCTTTCGCTAACGGCGTCACAGCGGCTGGTGCAGCCAGCATGCCCTAAATCTAAATTGCTTGAAATGCAGCGTACTCTGCCAAACAAAATTTCTCACGATGCCGTTGTCAAATACCACAGGACTGCCGCGCCTAAGAGCAACAGGGGCGCACAATCACGTCCGAAGAACAGAGTTTGTCCGAGATACACAGGAAAAGCAGCAGGCCGAATGCGCAGCCGGTCGTGTTCGCTTCGGTGGCGTGTGTGGCCTATGTCTAGCGTGTCACTGGTCTGTCGCTAGGTAACGCAAGAAAAACAGCTCGCAAAGCATAACTTCTTTAATACGCAAAGCGTTTTCGTTTTTATGGGGACGAATAAAAAAACTAGTGTCTGTTAATTAACTTCACCTCATTTTTTTTCAATGCAAGCGTCATCAAACCGTAATTCAGCATCAAAAACAGATATCGCATTTCTATCAACTGCATGAGTTGGAGCATCCAAAGTGGACAAATTTGAAGTATGAATTTACCCAGGAATTAGGGACATTTCGTTCTGTTTCCGCCATGACGTATGCCATGACGAACAACTAAAGAAACACAATAAAAAGAAGCACACATTCAGACTGTCGCTTCACCTCGGTACTTGGAAACGAGTGCGCTTGTGTATCAGCCTCATCTCGAAGACGGCCAGCTTCATGGCCCGGGCACCAACAGCCATAACCGTTGGACATATAAAGTTTATTCCTATCCCATCCTTCCTCGACTTGCAATGAATCGAAGATTTTGATAGACACTTGGCCAGACATATCGTCGGCATTCCCGATGAGATGTCTGGCCAAGATAACTGCTCCCGCGAAGCTTCCGTTGATTATTATTTTCTTGAATACTTTTCTTTTTTATGAGTCCACCACTGTGGCCGCGGGCTTGCGCATACGTCACCGTTCTGTTTCATGGGTTACCTATAGAACCGACGTGATGCATTGTTTTGGAGCAAGCTTTAGCTGGCGGCTTTCTTTGATGCCGGCTACTGAAATGCATGTAAAATTGAAAAACCACTTTTATTAGAAATTCGCTGAACCGATTCTAATGAAGTTTATTGCATTGAATAGAGAAAGTCAATTCACGGGGTGCAACAAAGAGGACTTTGAAATGACATGGAATCTCGTACAAGAATTGCCGGAATTCAGTAAATTAAAAAAAAGAAGTACGAAGTTTACAAATCCGTAATGCAGCATCAATAACAGATATCACATTTTATCAACTGCATGGGTTGGAGCATCCAAAGCGGGCAAATTTGATGTATGAATTTACCCTTTATGTGAATTCCTTACAATGCTTGGAAAGGTTTTACAAATGTCGTATTCACAAATTAGTGGTGAATTTCAGGGTGGCGTGTGATAAATCATTTGTTTGGCGCTTCAGATGCAGTATTCGTTGCAGTTTGCAGAATTGTGGTACCGTTTTAGTCGCTGAGGTGCAGAGCTGTACACTTCACGTTTCGTTTCCTGCAAGCTTGCAATATTTATGAAGTTCTGTAAAAAAGGTTAGCTGAATAAAAAAATTCGCTTTCTGAAATACCTACACTTTAAGCTTTTCTTTTATATTCAACATAATTCGTCTAAGTCAGTGCAATGGTTGCTCATAAAAGCGATTGCCGATTTGTCATGTATTTGCGATTTTAGCCCCCGAGCTAAAGCTTCACCTTAGGATCGAGTTAGAATAATATATTCGCTGGTAGGATGTTTGTAAAACAGCTTGGGAAGGAAGAAGAGGAAGGAAAGGCAGTTGAGGCAAGGATGTTAATCAGAAGAGCCGCTGCAGTGAAGGCAGACCGGCTTATCGTCGGGCCTTCACCATTGGGTTGGATACCGAAAGTGCCGAAACGTGGCTGGAGGAAGCGGAGCAGTAGGGCTAATCCAAGGGCGACTTATACGGAACAGAACTGTGGGATGCATTGCACTTACCAATTCTTCGCGGACAACAGCCTGAATCAAAAATTGTATGCTCGAGAATTTTTTTCCCACCTCTATCAGAAATTTACCAACAATGCGTTATTTCAAGTACTTATACGTAAAATACAGTGGAAGCGCCGTTTAGCACATGCGCCCAATATTAACATTTGCAAAACTTCAGCATTCTGAAAGTTATGCCCCCCCCCCCCCCCGTTCCGCTCCCTCCCTTTCCTCCGGAGCGTTGCACGCGACTGGAAGACGGGCACTTCCTTCCCGCTTCGTTCGCACGCGTGCGGGAGACTCAGCAGCGATCGCCCCCGCACGTTTTCACTCGCACATGGAGCATACGGCGCGCGGCGACGATTTTATTGCCCGTGGACTTTATACGGAATCTTACGGCGACGGCAGAAATGCACCTGGAGTGTTCATATAATTGCTATCGCAGTAAAATAATAATAATAATATTCGCAGCAAAACACCGTTGCCAGAAACTTGCCTGCTTGGTCGACAGCTCCAATGCAATCTGTGTGCTGACGTCACGGAAAAGCAAGCAGGCCTTCTCTCCTCTGGTCCGGGTCGGCGACCGCTCTTGGGAGGCAAGAATAAGAAAGTCGTCAGAATAGGAAAATGCTGGTCGAGAATAAAGTGCTTTACACACGCAAGTAAATAATGCGCGATTTGACATAATCGTTGCACGCACGCCATATAGAACAATGTACATACGGATTTAAAACTTAATTAAGGTAAGACATTCGGAAACTACAAATGCAGTTACTGAAGTTGACAGTTGGGCTTGTTCGATCATCTTGAATGGGGAAGTGTGTGTGCGTGTATGTGTGTGTCCTTGGACATGCACAAATAACTCTCGACGGTGGTAATTGAACTTTATGGACATTAGACCGCTATGCTGAAATATATATATTTTTACTGCTATCCATTGAGCTACGCTGGCACATAGCGGTGAAGCTCGACAGGTGAGCGCAGGATCAATACCCAAAATTCAGAGGTATGGGGTTTCTTAGTGTAAGTGTTTGATTGTGTAAGGTCTCCTTTCACTGGCTGCCTTCCCATGTGAGAATAGCCGATAATCAAGAAGCGGACACCCTCGCCAAAACCACCCACTATCTTGAAGTCGCTTCCTCGGCTTTTTCGATGCAGCGCCTGAAAAAACTGCTGACAACCATGCACCCGGATGCCAGAGTGGCGAACCGCATGGATCCCAGCCTACTTCTAGAGGGTGGCCTTACCAGGAGGGAACGCTCAACGCTGCTTCGACTCCACATGGGCTGCGTCTGGACGGTGACGCGGCTGCACGCCAAGGGATGCTCCCTCTAACCGGCCTGCGGACGTTGCAGTGACGCCAAGACCCTTGAGCACCTATCTGCGCAGGAATGCTCAAGGGAACGCTCAAGGAACGTCGAAACGCTCATATCATCACTGTCTACAGGCAGCATGGCCTACCTGCTGCGACACCCAGTGGCCTCCTGTTCCCGTCGCCTCCCCACCTCTGAGCTCTCCACAGCCTCTTGGAGTTTGTGGAGGTGAACGGGATCACAGCCTATCGATAAGCACCCGCACCCCGCCGGCCATTGCCTTCAACACCAGCCTCCTCCATGATCGGACGAGACTTCTGCGGCTTCTTCCATTCCTCTCATCTTGGTCTCCACTTCCCCTTACACTGACGCTTCCCCTGTGCTCCCTACTGGGCAGCCGAAGTAAGCGGCATTTTGCACAATAAACCACTACTACTGTCGCATACAACATTATCAGTTACTGGACACTGCTTGTTACCAGAAGCGACAGGGTGGAATTGAGTTACACCCACGTCGTGCCTGGTTCGAAATAAGGCACCGATAATTACGGTATAGGGGTAGGAGCAATTGAAGTGGGGACAGTAGACGGGGACCGTCGATGCAGAAAAAAAATTATACTAATCTCCAGCTAATTAGAGACGATTATTAACAAGTGCTTCATCTTAAATGCGATTTTTTCCTTAGTCGAAGCCAAGGTCAGAGCAAGTTCACGCTCAAGAAAGCGGCAATTTAGTCCCCTAAAAATGTGGGCCGATCCCGAACGCAGTGCAGCCTTAAAGTTATGGTTGATCATTCTATCATAGAAATCGCTAGAACACGAAAGTGAAACGTATCTTCACAGAAGCTGTTGCATGTTTGCTTCGTGAACTCACGGTCCGCTGCAGCGAAAGGCGCACGATTTGCGGGCCGGCGACTGTGTTGCATGTTTGCTTGGCGGGCGGCGTCCAGCTGCCGAGTCACATCGATGACGGTGCGACCACTTTGGTCTGACTCCGTAGTGGCTACGGCAGCCGGTTCAGTTGCAACTCGCTCAGCTTCAGGAGTGCGAGCGGCAGAGTTCGCAGCGGGCGCCGCGAACGCGCGAAGGCGTTCTGCTTCGTGCTGGCGTGTTCCTCGCCGGGCCAAAGCGAGGACGTCGTTGCCTTGCTGCGTCACTTAGCGCAACAGTTTTCATGATTGCGGTCATCGCAAGCGAAGCAGTTGGTGGCGTGTAAGCACTGCTGATGCATGCTAAAGCTGCACTCCGTAGGCGACGAGGCGCCCCAGGATAATCCGACGCGAAGACAAACCATGTGCGAAAGCGCCAACACCAGGCTACGGCGCGTTGGAGCTTGGAGGCTCCACTGCGCTGTTAGTACAGAAGCTCTCCCTGTCGGCACTCAGTGTCACGATGCAGTACTTCGCTTCACTGCTCCTAGATGGTGGCACCATCCCTGTCAACAAAACATGTTTTACTCATTGGCGCCGAACGTCACATCCGTTACATCCGTAACGGAAGTTCATCGCAGACCCCCGCATAAAACACTTTCGTGTTAAAAAGACAAATTTTCCTCGGAAAGCCACTACTCGGAAAGCCACTACGCAAAAATGACAATGACTCAGCGAAAAGAGAATAACGCTCACAAACCACTGAAATTGGTTCGGACGTGAGTACTAAGTGAAGGAAACACTAAAGGATGGTGGTACAAGCCATAGCATTACCATGACTCGGCAAAAATGACAATGATTCAGCGAAAAAAAGATTAACACTCAAAAACCACTGAAATGGGTTCGGCGTGGGTAGTCAGTGAAGGAAACACTAAGGATGATGATAGAAGTCCTAGTCATGAGCATGAATCAGCAAAAATGACAATGACTCAGCGAAAAATGATTAACACTCAAAAAAATGTCACCGTTTCGCCCTAAGGGCGAAGCAATGAATGCGATAGCAACACAGCAATGTCATACGAAGTAAGGTGAGCGGCTTTGGTAGCAATATGAATTGTAGTAAACATGAGCTGATTAAGTAAGCAGGTGTGCTGCGGCGTAAGTAGACCGACATGAAGAGAGACTCGATGACCACGAGAAGGCGCGTGTGAAACGGTGGTGTTGATGAGAAGCGCTTCCCGTGGGCAGCGCGTGCGAAGGGACACACCTGTAGCGCTGCACTGCCGACCCGGGCAGCATTGCATGTGTAGCGTGCGTTGGAAAATGTGGCCCGACTATTACTAACTGACTGAACAAGCGTGGTGTGAGCGCGCACAAAGAAAC
The DNA here is from genome assembly GCF_013339745.2 of Dermacentor silvarum. Classification (NCBI taxonomy): domain Eukaryota; kingdom Metazoa; phylum Arthropoda; class Arachnida; order Ixodida; family Ixodidae; genus Dermacentor; species Dermacentor silvarum. The sequence goes on along the minus strand of NC_051164.1, from coordinate 72,785,331 downwards.
GCGAATAGATCACACTGAATGACTGCAGACAACGACTGTCAAAACGCTGGCAGCAAGCATACGCCGCAGCGGGCGAAGGTACGTGCGGTCTATCGCTTCAACGGAAACTGAGCGGCGAATGCACGGCGCATAAAGGTCAGAGCCGTGTGGAGAGATAAGCCGCGGTGCGAGCGAGCGACGAGCGCGGTTCTTTGCAGAGTAGAACGGACTCCGATGACTCACGACATGAATGTCATGACATGCCTGTCATATAGGTCATGAAATAGCCGCCTACGTCATTGTGTTCTCATGGTCTTTTTGTTACCATAGTAGTTTCCCGCACACTGCTTCGCATAACATCGATTTACACAGGGCGTGGGATCTGCCGGCTTTTTTTCTCTTCTTTTATCCTTCCGTAACAATATGTAGATATAGAAAATATTTAGAAAATAGTTCAGGATATTTGTAATTCATTATATTCAGATTACTTTCGATTATATAGTTAGATCTAAAAAAGAACAATTAAATTTTCGGATGTGAGTACTGGTGTTTTATTTCATTAGCAATTTGGTCAGGACCATGTGAGATATACATTCAGAGACACCGACTAATAATCGCTCCATTGCGTTTGCCTGTGCTTTTTCAACTGCAGCATCAATTGCCTGCTAAATAGTCGCGTCGGTGAACAAAGGTTGACGTGCTGTAACGCCTGAGTACCTGTGAGCCCTCTCAACAGTGGCAATAGCTTCTCTCCTAGAACACCTTTTTTTGTCAATTATTACTAGCACCTGCACTTCTTGCACTCGAGCTGGACAGCTTGAATGGTCAGCCTGGTGTGATCCACCACAAAGGCAACACTTGTCATTTTAGGACACACAATCACCATTAGAGTGACCCTCACCACATGTGCCGCATTGTAAACTTACAACCGCCAGCAGTGTGGCCTTATCGCCGCAATTCGGCATTGTAGGCGACATGACGCCAGCGGATGGACCCTGAATACTAAAGGCCACGCTTTAATTTCTTATGGACGAGAAGTACCGGCAAAAATCGCAATCCCCGAGTCACTTGGGACCCATATTCCACAACGCGATTGCAGCGGTAAAGAGGTACCACTCCTCCCATACACAGCCTCTGCAAGGTCTCCTATGGACTTAGTTGCGAGTCGACGCCACGCACGATGCCCTTTATGCCTGCAAGATGTGGTGGTATATACGCACTCACCGGAATGGTTGCAAACGAGGAACACTTCAGCAGGTCCGTTCCACACGCCTGGTCTGGATACTTGTAGACTGTCCCACCTCGACCGAACTGCCGGACGTCAGTGATGCTCGGGCAGTTTGAGAGTCACCGCATGTAGTTGTTCTTGGATAGCAATAAGGTTGTTCAACCTGATATAGTCCCCATGCAAGGGAACCGGGGCGACGGAAATGCTGCTCATGCCGCTGCGGAGAAAGAGGTCAAGAGGTAGTTCATTTTGAAGAGAGGTTCACCAAGGGGAACTCCCCTGTCCAGGTGAATTCTTGGACATAACTCCAGTCTCAAACGTACCAAAATGAAGAAAATGGCCTGCTTCAACCTAAAAAGAAAACGTAAGTAAACACAGCAATCAACAAAACTAACGATAAATTACCCTATACTTCAACAACCCGGGCAAGAATGCAAGCCAAGAAGGAGAACGGCTGCTGTCACCTCGGATAAATTCTTGGCGTTATCGTTGTTGCTGTGTCGTTAGATCAGCTGGCCACCAGATCCACAGGGCGTGAACAAAAAGAATGAACTTGCGCAGGCTAGTTCTGCGCGAAAAGAAGTGGGGAACGCAAGCGAAATCTAGTCAAAATAGTATAAAATGTAATCCATATCCTGCTAAATTAATTTACTTCTCAGGGTATTGCTGGTTCCGCAATAAATGTTTATTCCTCCTCCTCCTCAGGGTATTCTGTGCTCGAGACAACAAGGATTTAGGTCCCAATGTTTATGTGGTTAGCTCACATTGATTTAGAAAGCTGCATTCGACTCGCAGGATTATCAGGAAACCCCCGTATCAGCATTAGTAAATTCAGATATTGCAATAGCTTGTTATTGGCTCGAACATAGAAATTTAATTTCTAAATTAGCAAGCTGAGCTCTTTCGAACTGGATACCTGGGTACAGGTCCTTTCTGGTAGACAATTCCTTTGTTTCAAGGATGGGGGGTACATCCGGTACATAAAAACAGACGAGATGCGCACGGCAGGGATAAGTACTTTGTCCGCTTTTGTTTAATATCTTGTCATCTTCTGTCCCAGTTCGTGCAGATGACATTGCATTTTCTCCTCATAGATACATGAATACGTTATGCCAAATTTTACAACCATATTTGTCTCTACTCGACTCCTGGTTGGACGGACCGTCTCTTTGCCTTAACGTCAAGAAATGCTCGTTACTTGTGTTCCCAATGCCACATCCCATTTTTATTTCTCTTCGTTATCGAAATGGACCGATACCGCAAGTTGCAGCATTGAAGTACTTAAGGATATCATACTGTTGGTAAGCTAAACTGGCCGCAGAAAATCGAAGCAAACGCTAGTAAAGGAGAACGTGTAAGGCGATTGTTGCGTCGGTTCAGAAATTAAAACACAGGTACGCGTAGGGCTACGTTACTGATGATTTAGAAACTTTGCGTCCGCCGCATTCTCGAATTTGGCGGTGTTCTTTTTCCATAATGTGCAGCATACAAGCTAAGACCTTTAATACTACTAGAAAGGCAAGTGCTGCGTCTTTGTGCTTTATCTGGAGGCCGGAATTATTCCGCTCGAGTCCAGATTCAAGCAAATTAGTGTCCTGACTTTCCTGAAGCTTTACGATTCATACCTCTCCCATTTGCAATCCGTTTTCGTCAACTGTCCCGATTCATATTCAGAACATGTTCGCGGCGTTATGGACAGCCACAAGTTGTTTTTGTTCAGGTGCTGTTATCAAAATCACGTTTGTCTACCGTGCCTGATTTCTCAAAAAACAAATTCGTTGAATGTGAAACCAGTTTTTGATTATGTCTTTTTTCAAAACACGCATAATTTCTTCCAGCGCGCATACCTGAAGGTCTCCTTCAAGATCAGCTTAGAAAATGTCCGTCTCACTGGTTATTTCTACGGACGCAACGCAAAGTTCAGAGAAGGCCGGGGTTGGCATCTTTTCAAACCAACTGGTCTACCGCTCTCCGTCTCGCTGATTACAACCCAATATTTCTCGCAGAATTTCTAACATTTATTCTGGTGATAAAAAATTGGGCCCAAAGAAATCTACAGTAGTAATTGTTCCAGATGCGCTTTCGGTCTGTACATATTTAACTTCTAATAATCGGTCACACCTGCTGAGCATATTACGGCGACGCTGTTAATGGCTAGGGTTCTGTGCATTTTTGTTCTGCGTCAACAAAACTCAGATCCCGAATTTGATGCTATACAACACGCGGAAGAAACGACGACGACGACGAAGAGCACGCGGTGTTCCAAACAGCACGAGCGCTCGAGGCAAGTGACCCGAGCCGTGATCGAGAGAAAACCAGCGATGAGCTGTCATTATCGACGTGGCTCTGGGCCAAGAAGGTTGCATCGTCAGCATCGCACTGGCGACGGGAGCTATGGAGGTTCGGTCAAGTCCGTGAGGCTGGCAGTCCAGGGTGTGGCCGTCGACCTCGGCGAAATTCGAGCGAGGCTCCTTGGACCGGCTGCAGCACCTCACGGTAGTGCCGGGCACTCCATGAGGGAGTGCCCGGCACTGCCGTGAGGGGCTGCAGCGGAATGCAGCGGCTACTGCCAGTGAGGGGCTGCAGAGGGCTGCAGCGGAGGGCTGCAGCGGTTTGGAAACCCCTCACTGCCGTGAGGGGCTTTGAAACAGCGGCGCGCCGTGGTTTGCTCCTTGCAAAAATACCATCGAGATGGCGCTCGCCTTCTCGACAGCCGCATTCGGAGGTGAAGTTGGAGAAAAAAGAAAGCTGCAGTTGCCGGGAAGCCTGATAAGCAGCCAGGGGTCTTTGAATGCTATCGCGTTCCACTCTTAAAGGCGAAACTTAAGCGTCCTCCAAATTTTTATAATAGGAGCTTGTCACAAAAGAGCGCATAATCGAAGCGCGCGCCGCGCGTCACTCAAGCCAGCGAAGAAGCAAGCCCGCCCCGCGGCAAATTCGACAGAGGAAGAGAGCCCATACGCCACAGACAGCCGACGCGACGAACGGAGTCTAGAAGCTTCGACAAGATAAGCGAAGGCGACGGTATCGAGAGAGGAGAGAGAACACGCGCCGGAAGACCCTGTCAGACGGCGAGTCAAGAGAGAGAAGGAGTATTACAGCGTGAGCGTGCGCCTACGGATGAGTCGCTCCGACGGCCGCGGTCGAAAACGTGAGAAATGTTTAGAAGACTCCCAGGCTTTGTTCATGCTACAGGATCACGACTGCGACCGAAGGTTCGAGAAGCACCAGAGAAGGCAATGAAAGCGCCGTGCAGAGATCAACAGGGGGATCAGACCACGCTGGTGAAGAGATGTGACGTGAAGGGCGGGCGTCTGCGGAAGAAGGGGATTCCCCGGCAAGCTAACCGACGAGTTCATCGAGCGTCTGCATTTCCGGAAGAAGTCCCTTATTCAAGATTTGCCTCGAGCTACGCCGAGATCGTCCGGCTCAAGACCAGCACGGGTGAATAGGATTGGACACATTGTGTTACTATTCCTTCTGTACTTTACATGGTGGACTCTTAGTGCTTGTCGTTAATTATTTTCCGGCGTTTTGTTAATGCCCATTTGAATTGTATTGTGATGTGTCTAGCCGAAGTGTGCACGTGTGTAGTATGTAACTGCCTGATTTGAAGAATATATTTTGTTTTGTTTTGACAACTCTGGGCTCTCACTGGGTCTTTAGACCACAACCGGCGTTCGCTGGCACACCAGAGGGCCCCTTATTAATTGTCCTTGCTTTCGTGGGGTTATTTTCGGAAGTTGATAATTCGGATTCAGAATTGGCCCGGCGTTGGCGCTGGTTCACGGGGTGTGTGACAGCTAGATTTAAACGTCTTTTATCTGTAAATTGTAATAAATTATCCCTACTTTCCACAAATGATTTTCGACATCGGAAATGTCAGTGGAACACGAGCAAATGCCTTTCTCGACAATGCGAGGTGACGATATCAAGCTTCCGTTATAGAGTTCCCCGCATACATTTTTACCTTCATAGACCTGGTTTATCCATGAATAACCTCTGCTATTCTTCTAATTAACCAGAAACTATGGACTATTTGTTTCTTTTTTGCAGCGCTTCTCCCTCCGCAGAATGTTCCTCAAAAATGTTGTCCTTTGGTGCCTGTCAATTAGGCACAATCCATGGGTCGATGATTACTTTAGTGCACAAGTTTATTGAAGTGTTATGAAGGTTTGCTTGCTTGCTTGCTTCCTATACCCCGGCGCATACCCACTACGGGGGATTGGCCAAGAAGCCGGTGGTTAAACGGGTGGGGCGGGCGGAGAAAACATGAAGGAAAAAGTATTGAGGGTGCAGTAGAAATTATTCCATAAAACAAATTGACGTTAGAGAATTTTTTTATCTTATAGAGAAACGTGTGCTTTTTGAAAGGAGAGCAAGCTAGAAGGTGATAAATTTCAATCAGTTTAATTGTAATTTAAAAATTAATAAATAAGAAATCAGTAAATTACCGTAAATTGGAATTTTGTAAAATAATAAACAATAAATCAGTAAATTAACTAGGTATTCTCCTTGTGTAACCAAGGAACTCGCATACGGCCCTGCATACGTTCCTGTGGCTAAAACCCAGTGTAGATGCCCCAAAGGATAGAATGCTTTCAGTGTTCATAGCGATTCCTAATTTTCGGAATGGAATGTCGAAGTATTTCTTTGGATTAGGGAATCGGCGGCAGGTTAATAAAAATTATCAATGGTTTCAGGTTCTTTGCAGAAATGACAGAGGAGACATTGCCTGACCAGACCTGTGTAGATAAAAATTTAGGGGTGGAATACGGCATCGTATATTTGTAAGGGAGATTTCCAATTTACGTGTGGGACACCATTGAGTGTCAAAGCAAATGCTGTAAGTCTGATTGGCAATGTCTGTTTTGCAGAATGATTTAAAAGAGATAGCTTTCTAAGCCTAGCCGCGGTGATACAAGCAGAAGTCGGCAGAACATACATGGCTGGTCCATGTAGGGATGTACACCCGTGATAAAAAGTATACGGGACCATAGGGTCGCCGAAAAAAATGAATTTCTTTGTAATTCACAAGCATAAACAGGAATTGACGAGTACACTGAAAAGTTCGCAATGCCAAGTTTGGACTGCAGTCCTCAATTTCAAGTTGTTTTCACAGGCAGAGGAAAAAATTGGCTTCCTCGCGCAACACCTGGTCCGTATACTTTTGCTCACGGGTGTACGTGCAAGTGCGTCAGCCATTTCATTTAAAAACAAACCGCGGTGACCTGGTACCCATATTAAGCGCACCAGACATAAGGTCGAAGGGATTAATGTTTCTAGTTCATTCAAAATTGAAATGTCTGAGGATGAGCGAGTGCTGTGCACTCTGACAACGAATCAATTACTATTACAGCTGTCGAAAAATTTCCAGGAAGTTCTCGAAGAGCTAAAGTTAGTGCTAATTATTCTGCCTGAAATATAGGTGTAAATCGGAAGTGCATTGAATAGACCAGGATAGCGCCTCAGAAAAAATGCCTACACCGCTTTCTCGTCACACACTGATGCATCCGTCGCTATTACAGTATTGATTTTCATATGCGCTAAATGGTCTTGTAATATTCCGCTTAGATATTTAGTTGACAGGATTTAGCACTGGAACCAAATTTTTGTCAAATCAATTCTACTAGCCTTTACGTTTCTTTTTAGGGAATCTTCGCGTACTACATTAGTGTTCTAGTGTATCACATTGTGTCGCTTTATTTTTCTAATACGAGAACTGATCTGTTACTGCTTGATGTAAGCAACCTTCAGATCTACTTAAGAAATACCAGCTAAATTTTAAATCGTGCTTTTGCGACACATGCCACTTTCACTATCTATCTATCTATCTATCTATCTATCTATCTATCTATCTATCTATCTATATAGCCGCCTACACGCCTTGGTGCTCTCATGGTCGTTTCGTTAACTTGGTAGGTACCAAAATTGGTATAGTACTACAATAGTGTATGACAAACATAAATTATAGGTCATAACATGAATATCATCACATGCGTGTCATGTAGGTCATGACAATGACCCACCGAAAAAGTTTAACACTCAAAAACCACTCAAATGGGTTCGGACGTGGGTACTAAGTGAAGGAAACACTAAAGGATGAAGGTAGAAGTCATAGTCGTGAGCATGACTCAGCAAAAATGACAAAATGACTTAGCGAATAAAGAATAACGCTCAAAAACCACTGAAATAAGTACTGACGTGGTAAGTTAAGTAGTGGTATGATGGTAGTGGTCATAGTCATGAGCACGACTCAGCAAAAATGACAATGACTCAGCGAAAAAAAGTAACACGCAAAAACCACTGGAATGGGTTCGGACGTAGGCACTAAGTGAAGGAAACACTAAACGATGATGATAGAAGCCATAGTCATCAGCATGACTCAGCAAAATTGACAATGACTCAGCGAAAAAAAGTAACACACAAAAACCAGTGGAATGGGTTCGGACGTGGGCACTAAGTGAAGGCAATACTAAATGATGGTAGAAGTCACAGTCACATGAGTCAGCAAAAATGACAATGACTCAGCAAAAAACTTTAACACTCAGAAACCAATGGAATGGGTTCGGACGTAGTACTAAGTGAAGGACAAGGCTAAAGGTTGATGGTCGAAGTCAGTCATGAGCATGACTAAGGCTTTCGCCCTAAGGTCTTTTAGGCCCAGCTAAAGGGACTCCTGAGGAAATTATGACATGAATGTCATGACATGCGTGTCATTTAGCTCATGAAACAGCCGCCTATGTATTGGTGCTCTCACGGTCGTTTCGTAAACATGGTAGGCTCCCCGCACATTGCTTCGTATAACATCGATTCCCACCAGGCGTGGGATCCTGCGGCTTTTTTTTTATCAATTGTACAATGGCATGTTAAACATAAATCCCGGACTCTACTTGCGGCCTCCTCGCAGAGTGTTGCCTCGGTCCTGTCACCCATACATTGTTACACCTTATGTGTCTAGAGTTGATGTTTACAAACATTCGTTTATGGTCAAAACTATAGAAGAGTGGAACAAACTTAACTCAGAAATATTTGACGGTACGAATTCGCTTGCGAGTTTAAAAAAAAAAGCCTAGAATTATATGTTTAAATTTAAATTCAATGTTTTTTTTTGTATGGCGTTGTACTGCGCCGTTTCTGCAGCTGTTTTGTTTATGCTGTTGTATGCTGTTTATACATGTTTGCTTTCAGTTTGCATTGTGCTGCTTATATTAGGCTGTTTGTATATGCGCTCTTAGTGTTGTGAATTTTCCCACGCTGTAACATCCCGAACGGGCTGTTACAGCGTGGGAGTATCGAAAATAAAAATAAATAAAAAATAAATAAACAAAAAAGAACCTGCGGGTTGTATAGACGGGACCATGTTTCTTCAAAGAACGCTGATATTTCCTTAATAAATACATACTGCTATCGTCTCAATGAAGATGCGTAAATGCTTAAGTAGGTTTTTACTCTAAGGATGCGGAATCTGCAAACGAGTGCGAGTAATTGGGCTTCTTGATATAATACACTATTCGCAACTAATTTTGGCAATCCAAGACAAATCCGCAGGCCCTCTCTCTCTAGAAGAACGAGGTGTTTAATCTTGTATGCTGGCCAACCAGAGAATAAAACGCACCCAAATTCCAATATGGGTCGAACATACATACGATAAGTCATAATGAGAGTGTCCCTGCGTAGCCCAGAGCGGCGGTGACCGGCGGTGACCGCGGTGAGCCTAATGCGCCTATAAATTGGTAATGGTTCTTGGTAATAGCGCCATATTGTCACGTAGTAGTGACGATGAAGCAAACAGTCGTAAAACTGGGAATGACGAAACTGATTCTTTATTGGGCGAACCTGTGCCCACAAAAGCAAGTTACACTTGAAGCACAACGATAGCGGCGAACACAGTCGGCGATCGTCGAAATCTAATCAGCGGCGAAACGCGTCGGCTTTTATACCTGAGTCATCGAAGGTTCCAGATTAATCTCTGATGCCCGCGTGTCTTCCAGAAAGTTCTAGACAATTCGCGTCGCTCATACAATCAGATTACATGGGCGTCGGTGACCACAGACGACGGATAGAAGCATTGATAACGTCCGAGAAGCTTCCAATGCAGGCGCGTCCTGCGCCGAGCGATAACGTTTAACATTTGTCAGCCAATGTTGAAAGCGGCCACCGGTGAAAGATAAACATGTGTACGTGTCAATACCCTCCCCTTAAAAAGCATCGTCCCGATGCTACAAACAAACACGAAAGCGAAAACAAAACCATGCGTAATAAACAAAATAACAAAAAACAATAACAAAGTAACAAAGTACCTAAGTTTGTCAGCGGGCGTAGAAAGGCTTAAGACGCACCACGTGGATGACTTCAGGTCGTTCCCGGCGCCGCTGTGATTGCGAAATGCCGTCTGGCACGACCTCATAGTCCAGTGCGCCAATACGTCGGGTGATCTTATATGGTCCGAAATAGCGACGTAACAGCTTCTCGCTAAGTCCTCGTCGGCGTATCGGAGTCCAGACCCAAACACGGTCACCGGGCTGGTACTCGACGTAGCGTCGTCGAAGGTTGTAGTGTCGGCTGTCGGTCCTCTGCTGGTTCTTGATGCGCAGTCGGGCGAGCTGTCGACCTTCTTCGGCACACTGCAAATAGGTGGCAACGTCGAGATTTTCTTCGTCGGTGACGTCCGGTAGCATGGCGTCAAGCGTCGTTGCCGGGTTCCTTCCGTAGACCAGGTTGAACGGCGTCATGTGCGTCGTTTCTTGCACGGCCGTGTTGTATGCGAAGGTCACGTACGGAAGGATGGCATCCCACGTCTTGTGTTCGACGTCGACGTACATTGCCAGCATGTCGGCGATGGTCTTATTTAGGCGCTCGGTGAGGCCATTCGTCTGCGGGTGGTAGGCGGTGGTCCGGCGATGGCTTGTGTGGCTGTATCGCAGGATGGCTTGAGTTAGTTCTGCCGTAAAGGCAGTACCTCTGTCGGTGATGAGGACTTCTGGGGCACCGTGACGCAGGAGGATGTTCTCAACGAAGAATCGGGCTACCTCGGCAGCACTGCCTTTGGGCAAGGCTTTTGTTTCGGCGTAGCGGGTGAGGTAGTCCGTAGCTACGACGATCCATTTATTCCCGGACGTCGACGTCGGAAAAGGCCCCAGTAAGTCCATCCCAATCTGCTGGAACGGTCGGCGAGGTGGCTCGATCGGCTGTAGAAGTCCGGCTGGCCTTGTCGGCGGTGTTTTGCGTCGCTGACAGTCTCGGCATGTCCTTACGTAATGGGCGACGTCGGCAGAGAGGCGAGGCCAGTAGTATTTTTCTTGTATCCTCGCGAGCGTGCGGGAAAAACCGAGGTGTCCAGCCGTTGGGTCGTCATGGAGAGCTTGCAGAACCTCTGGACGCAATGCTGAGGGTACCACGAGGAGGTAGTTGGCTCGGAGAGGCGAGAAGTTCTTCTTTAGGAGAATGTCGTTTTGCAAGAAAAACGACGCCAATCCTCGCCTGAACACCTTCGGCACAGTGACGGTCTTGCCTTCCAGGTAATCTACAAGGTTCCTTAGTTCCGGGTCGGCTCGCTGTTGTTCGGCGAATTCGTCGGCACTGATGGGTCCCAAGAAAGTGTCGTCATCCTGGTCATCCTGTGGCGGCGGTTCGACGGGGGCGCGAGACAAGCAGTCGGCGTCAGAGTGCTTTCGCCCGGACTTGTAAACGACGGTGATGTCGAATGCTTGAAGTCTCAGACTCCATCGTGCGAGGCGACCTGAAGGATCCTTCAAGTTAGCTAGCCAACACAAGGCGTGGTGGTCGCTCACAACTTTGAAGGGCCTGCCATAGAGGTAGGGGCGAAACTTTGATGTAGCCCAGATGATGGCGAGGCACTCCTTTTCTGTTGTGGAATAATTTGATTCCGCCTTCGATAGCGACCGGCTAGCGTAACTTACAACCCTTTCTAGTCCGTCAGTCCTCTGCACAAGCACGGCGCCGAGTCCTACGCTGCTTGCGTCGGTGTGGACTTCGGTATCGGCGTTTTCGTCGAAATGCGCAAGGATGGGCGGCGATTGTAGGCGTCGCTTCAGTTCTTCAAATGCTTCGATTTGCGGCGTCTCCCACTTGAACTCGACGTCGGCCTTCGTGAGGTACGTCAGTGGCTCGGCGATCCGTGAAAAATCCTTGACGAAGCGCCTGTAATAGGCGCACAGGCCAAGAAATCTACGCACTGCCTTCTTGTCGGCGGGCGGAGGAAAGTCAGTGATGGCCGCCGTTTTCTGTGGGTCAGGGCACACTCCAGACTTGTTGATGACATGGAAACAAGAGCTCCTCATATGCGAAGCGGCACTTTTCTGGCTTCAACGTGAGTCCGGAGGTCTTGATAGCTTGAACAACTGTTTCAAGGCGCCGGAGGTGTTCCTCGAAGCTTGAGACAAACACAACGACGTCGTCCAAATACACGAGGCAAGTCTGCCACTTCAAGCCTGCCAGTACTGTATCCATGACGCGTTGGAAAGTCGCAGGTGCCGAGCAAAGACCAAACGGCATGACCTTGAACTCGAACAGTCCGTCTGGTGTTATAAAGGCAGTCTTCTCCCGGTCCCTCTCGTCGACTTCGATTTGCCAGTAGCCGGTTTTGAGGTCCATAGACGAAAAATACTTTGCGTTGTAGAGTCGATCCAAGGCGTCGTCAATCCGTGGGAGGGGGTATACGTCCTTCTTCGTGATCTTGTTGAGGCGACGATAATCGACGCAGAAACGTAGGGTTCCATCCTTCTTCTTCACTAACACCACGGGGGACGCCCACGGACTCTTGGACGGCTGGATGATGTCGTCGCGTAGCATTTCGTCGACTTGTTGCCTTATGGCCTCGCGTTCGCGCGCCGAAACTCGGTACGGGCTCTGACGGAGTGGGCGGACATTTTCGTCGGTTATGATGCGGTGCTTGGCGACAGGGGTTTGTCGAACTTTTGACGACGACGAGAAGCAGTCGTTGTATTGCAGGAGCAGAGCTTTTAGTTGTTCTTTCCTATGCCTGGGAAGGTTCTGATTGACGTCGAAAGTTGGTTCAGGTACTATAGTCGTCGTTGCAGGTGCACTGGAATCCGTGAAGGCGAAAGCACTGCTGGCTTGTACTATTTCGTCGATGTAGGCGACCGTGGTGCCTTTGTTAATGTGCTTGTATTCGGGGCTGAAGTTCGTGAGCATCACCCTTGCTTTCCCTGCACGTAGCTCAGCTATGCCTCTAGCGACGCAAATTTCACGGTCGAGCAGTAAGTGATGATCGCCCTCGATGACGCCCTCCATGTCTGCAGGCACTTCGGTACCGACGGAAATCATTACGCTGGAGCGAGACGGAACGGTGACTTGTTCTTCTAGCACATTCAAGGGATGGTAACTGATGTCTGTATCCGGTGGTATCGCGTTGTGCGTTGAAAGCGTTACCGACTTGGACCTTAAGTCGATGACTGCACCGTGTTGGTTTAGAAAGTCCATGCCTAGGATGACATCCCTGGAGCAGTGCTGCAGGATTACGAAGCTCGCCGGGTAAGTGCGGTTGTTCACAGTGACTCGTGCTGTCCAGATTCCAGCCGGCGTTATTAGGTGGCCTCCCGCTGTACGGATATCGGGTCCTTGCCAGGCAGTCTTCACCTTCTTCAACTTGGCGGCGAACGGGCCACTGAAGACGGAATAGTCGGCTCCAGTGTCGACGAGAGCAGTGACGTGATGACCATCGATTAGCACGTCTAAGTCGGTAGACCGTCGTCTGGCGTTGCGGTTAAGTCGTGGCGTCGGGTCACGGCTGCGTCGGCTTGCTCCGCTGCTGCTACGTCGCGTCGGTAGGTCTTCTTTCGGCGGCGAAGTGTTGTCGTTAGGGCTCTTGCCAGGCGGTGTGCTGATATCTCGTCGTGGTGATTCGCGAATCTTCTTCGTCGGCGGCGGAGGATATTCGGTATTGCGTCGTACAGCAACCGCACCTCCATCGGTTGCTGCCTTTAGTTTCCCGGGTAAGGACTGGGAGATCGGCCCCGAGTGGGACCGGTGTACTGACGGCCATGGGGCGAGATGTAGCGGCCTGGTGACGGCGAGCGTGAGGGTCGTCGTGGTTGCCACTGAGCTCCGGCGAGGTAGTCGGCGATGTCACGTGGTCGCTCGCCAAGCTGTGGACGTGGCGCGTTGACGGCGAACCCTCGTAGGCCCATCTCGCGGTATGGGCATCGGCGGTAGACATGGCCGGCTTCCCCGCAGTGATAGCAGAGCGGGCGGTGGTCGGGGGCGCGCCAAATGTCCGTTTTTCTCGGGTAGCTGCGCTGGGCGACGGGCGGGCGTGCTGGCTGCGGCGGCGGCGCTGGGCGACGGAATTGCGGCGTTACGGGGCCCTGGCGCGAGCGCGGAGGGGGGCCTTGACGACGGGCGACGGCGGCGTATGTCATCGCTTCCGGCTGGGGTTGTGGCGATTCGGGAAGTCCTAGCGATTGCTGGATTTCCTCCCGCACGATATCGGCGATGGAAGCAACTTGAGGCTGCGACGACGGTAGCAACTTCCGCAGCTCTTCGCGTACTATCGCCCTGATGGTGTCTCGTAGGTCGTCGGAAAGTCCTTGGACTTCGGCGTAGTGTGGCGTCGAACGGCGATTGTATTGCCGGTTGCGCATGTCCAGTGCTTTCTCGATCGTCGTAGCCTCCGAGAGAAAGTCTTGGACTGTTGTTGGTGGATTCCGTACCAGTCCGGCGAATAGCTCCTGCTTAACTCCCCGCATGAGCAAGCGAACTTTCTTGTCTTCGGGCATAGCTGGATCGGCGTGCCGGAACAATCGAGTCATTTCTTCAGTGTACATACCAATGCCCTCATTCGGGAGCTGTACACGGTTTTCCAGCAAGGCTGCAGCTCTTTCTTTACGGACGACGCTCGTGAAGGTGTCCAGGAAGGCGGCTCGGAAGAGGTCCCAGGTTGTTAGTGAACGTTCCCTATTCTCGAACCAGGTTCTGGCGCAATCTTCAAGAGAGAAGTAAACATGGCGCAGCTTTTCGTCGCAGTCCCACTTGTTGAACGTAGCGACCCGGTCGTATGCCTCCAGCCAGCTTTCGGCGTCTTCACATGGCGAACCACGGAAAGTCGGCGGCTCCCTGGATTGTTGCATCACGACCGCAGATGTTGGCACCGGGGCTGTCATGGTAGCTGCTGCCGAGGTCATGACTTTTGTCCTCTTGGTCTTCTCAGGTAGGGGTTCGTACTCGGGTGGCAGGTTCAGTAGCCTGCGACTAGCTCGCTGGTCGGGGTTCTAGTCGCTGGTCGGTGCTTTAATGTCCTTGTACCGGACCCCCCCGTCCAGCCGTGAGCCAAGCCCACACCGTCTAGAAGACGTCGACGCCTACCCCACACCTCCACCAGATGTCACGTAGTAGTGACGATGAAGCAAACAGTCGTAAAACTGGGAATGACGAAACTGATTCTTTATTGGGCGAACCTGTGCCCACAAAAGCAAGTTACACTTGAAGCACAACGATAGCGGCGAACACAGTCGGCGATCGTCGAAATCTGATCAGCGGCGAAACGCGTCGGCTTTTATACCTGAGTCATCGAAGGTTCCAGATTAACCTCTGATGCCCGCGTGTCTTCCAGAAAGTTCTAGACAATTCGCGTCGCTCATACAATCAGATTACATGGGCGTCGGTGACCACAGACGACGGATAGAAGCATTGATAACGTCCGAGAAGCTTCCAATGCAGGCGCGTCCTGCGCCGAGCGATAACGTTTAACATTTGTCAGCCAATGTTGAAAGCGGCCACCGGTGAAAGATTGAAAGATAAACATGTGTACGTGTCAATATTTGGTTGCGAAACCATTTGCTGTTGAAGCGTCAGGACACAAATCTGAAGTAAATACAAGCGTAATTTTGGAACTTGCGGGCCACACAGCGCACGACGGCGACTTCAAAGATTCGAGGCGGAAGGCACTCGCTTCGGGCGCTACCGCCATGTATTCGACTATGTGCGCTCTTCGCTCGCCGTCTGGATGCTCTTCGCACCCAGACGTACGGCGGAATCCGTGCCCGCTGTGTCGTCCGTCGTGTGTGTACACCACAAATGGCGTCCAGTGATTCACCGGGGCGCGTTACATCTCAAAGTTATCCTATTTTTTTGAAGGAGGCAAAGTTGGTGGCCCTAAATGTGTTTGGCGCGGTTCGCAGAGAACGCGTAAAGTGCGCCAGTCTTAATGCGGCTATAAAGAGAACTGCACTCCTGCCAAACGTCAGCGAAGGCTCCCTTTACAAGTGGGTCACTGAACTTCGCAGAAATGGCAAAGTGGCATCCCCGAAGAAGTTATCCCGTGGCGGCAAAGGTGGCGAAAGGAAAAAGAAAGTCGACAAGTTCGATTTGGGTACCCTGCGAAGAGTGATCCACGACTATTTCAAGAGAAATGAAATACCTACAGTGAACCTTACCGACCACTGAAACGCTGCTGAACGCAGATGAAACGCTGCCTTCACTGTCATCATCGACAATGCATCGCATGCTCAAGAAGACCGGCTTCCGATTTTAAAGGAAGGTACCGTAATGCGCTCATTATTGAAGCTACACACGTTATTCAGTGGTGCCGCAAGTACTTGCGTCAAATAAGAGAACTGCGTCGCCAAGGTAGGCTCATTTTCTACATGGACGAAACACGAGTTAACGTCAGGCACACGACGAATCGGGTGTGGTTCGACGAGAGTGTGAAAACGGCAGAGCAAGCCAAGAGGTTTGGACCTGTCTGTTGGCCTGCAGAATCCCAGCGGTAAAGTGACCCGACTGATTGTGATGCACTGCGGAAACGAGAACGGTTTTGTTCAAGGGGCAGGAGAAAATAGCTCAGGAGACTACCACGAGATGGACGGGCACCATTATGAGAAGTGGTTTCAAGAAATGCTGCGGCCGCGCCTACCCTCAGGCATTGTGATTGTCCTCGACAATGCACCGTACCACTCGGTAAGACAAGAAAAAGTGCCGCGCATGAGCAGCCCGAAAACAGAAATGCAAGTATGGCTTTCCTAAAAAGGCATGCATTCCTTGGAATGAAGATATGGTGAAAGCAGAGTTGATACAGATAATCGATGCAGTGAAAGTTGACTGCAACAAATACCGTATTGACTGCATTGCTGCCACTGCTGGACATCTCGTTTTGAGACCGCCACCATATCACTGCCAGCTAAACCCAATAAAATTGGTTTGTTGTGATATTAAGCGGTTTGCGGCTTCCACAAATCAAGTTTACAGACTGAAAGAAGTACCGGCAGAAATCGCAATCACTGAATCAGTTGGAACCCATATTCCACAGCGCGATTGCAGCAGTAAACCGCTACCACGCCTCCCATAGAGAGCCTCTGCAAGGTCTCCTATGGACTTAGTTGCGAGTCGACGCCACGCACGATGCCCTTTATGCATGCAGGATGTGGTGGTATATACGCACTCACCGGTATGGTTGCAAACGAGGAACACTTCAGCAGATCCGTTCCACACGCCTGGTCTGGATACTTGTAGACTGGTCCCACCTCGACCGAACTGCCGGACGTCAGTGATGCTCGGGCAGTTTGAGAGTCACCGCATGTAGTTGTTCTTGGATAGCAATAAGGTTCTTCAACCTGATATAGTCCCCATGCAAGGGAACCGGCGCGACGGAAATGCTGCTCATGCCGCTGCGGAGAAAGAGGTCAAGAGGTAGTTCATCTTGTAAGAGAGGTTCACCAAGGAGAACTCCCCTGTCCTGGAGAATTCTTGGACATAACTGCAGTCTCAAATGTACCAAAATAAAGAAAAGGACCTGCTTCAACCTACAATGAAAACATAAGTAAACACAGCAATCAACAAAACTAACGATAAATTACCCTATACTTGAACAACCCGGCCTCTTGTGCAAGCCAAGAAGGAGAACGGCTGCTGTCAAATCGGATAACTTCTGATGATGATGATTGTTGGAGTTTATTGGCGCAAGGGCCAGATGTGGCCAAAGAGCGCCAAGGCGATGATAATGACTTGTCAGTGGTACATGAATGGTGAATTATAAGGTGTGGATAAAACAGATGTGGCATCGCTATAAAGGGGCTTTAAAAAGTCGCTGTAAAGTGCGTAAAATCTATAGGTAATAAGATTATGGCAATGACTAATGAAGTGTGCTATGGATACGAGAGCATGCATTGTGAAAGAATGATGATATACTAAAACATGTCAGAGGCGAAAATTTAAAACTGCACTAATGCCTTAACACAGCCCTTGAAATGTAAGGGCCTGGAGGCATGTGCTATACTGAACTACTATCACAGCGGCATCCTCTGCAGAGAGGATGCGCTACGTATTTATTGGGCGGATAACATGTAAGACAACATCGTTCAAAAAAGCGAGGACTGCTTTGGTATTAAAAAGTGGTTCATTACCAAGAAACATAGCGGGATGGAGAGGAACACAACAGAGGTATGCGAGAGGAAAATGGTTCTTCCTCTCTCTCTCTCGGCTTCCGGACACTCCAGGAGGACGTGGAGGACGGTGAGCCTCTCGCCACATCTACATCATTACCATTCAATAGAAAATTGTGAGTACCATATGTGTGTCCTACTCTGGTGATGATGTGTGGTGTTTTATGGCGCAAGGGCCAGGTATGGCCAAAGAGCGCCATGACAAATGGTAATGCTATCGATGAATTGTGGATGGCGTGGACAATTAATGCCTCATGGTAGATGTGACATGGCTGTAGAAGGGCCTAAAAACTCGCTGTATATGGCGTAAAACGTGTAGGTGGTAAAATAACGACACTAACTAGTTAGTGATGTGGGCTATGGCAGATGGGTTTCCTTAAAAACGTATGATGTAAGACATATAACAGTGATACTAGGGCTTGATTGATTGATTGATTGATTGATTGTTGGAGTTTTTTTGGCGCAAGGGCCAGATGCGGCCAAAGAGCGCCAAGGCGATGATAATGACGTGTCAGTGGTACATGAATGGTGAATTAGAAGGTGTGGATAAAACAGATGTGGCATGGCTGTAAAGAGGCCTAAAATAGTCGCTGTAAAATGCGTAAAATCTATAGGTACTAAGAATATGGCAATGACTAATGAAGTGTGCTATGGATACGAGGGATGCATTGTGAAAGATTGATGATATACTAAGATATGTCAGAGGCTAAACTGAACTATTATCACAGTGGCATCCTCTTGAGAGAGGATGCATTACGTATTTCTTGGGCTGATAACATGCAAGACAACATCATTCAATAATATGTGGTTTTTTATTGGCGCAAGGGCCAGATATGGCCAAAGAGCGCCATGACAAATGATGATAGTTTTCCAATGTACCATAGAGTGGTCTATGAATGATAAATAGTTGATGTAACATGGCTGTAAAAAGGCCTAAAAGCAAGTCGCTGTAAATTGCGTAAAATATATTGGCATTAAAATTATGACAATGACTAATGATTAGTGCTATGACTATAAAAATTCTGTTACAAATAATGATGTATTAAAAGGTATACATTTGCACTAGTGCCTCAAGTGGTTCCTTGAAATCAAGGGCTGAGAGGCACCTGCTGTACAAACATTTGCACTGCAGCTGCAGCCTGCAAGACGAGGCTGCGCTACAGATACCCTGGCCAGATGATTTGTAAAATGTTTACATCTGCTAAAAACTTTAAGACTGTATTAAAATCAAAAAGCGGCTCATGGCTAAGAAAGAATGCTGGGTGAAGAGGGATGTGCTCACGATATGCGGGATAAAAGTACTTTTTACGCTGGCCTTCTATTTCAGGGCACTCGACAAGAACATGGAGGACTGTAAGAATGTCGCCACACCTATCACATTTTGGAGGATCACTTCCAGAAAGGAGGTACGAGTGTGTGCCAAAAGTATGACCTATTCTTAACCTGCAAAGAAGCACTTCCTTGTGTCTTGCCATTTTCTCGGACATCCATTTCCCTATTCTTGGTTTGATCATATGTAGCTTGTTTGACACTTCGTTGTCCCACTGCCTTTGCCAACATCTCCGCAACTGATGGCGCAAGAAAGGCTTTAGGTCTGTGGGAGAGATAGGTATGTTTGTGTCTGTATACTTAAAAACAACTGACGTGGCACTTTCGTCTGCAGCTACATTGCCTTTTATGCCTCTATGGCCAGGTACCCAGCATACTATGACCGTTTGGTTGCCCATGTAGGCTGAGCATAAGCAGCTGTAGAGTTCGTTAAAAACTGAATTCTTGTATTTTCGTAGACTCATTAGAGCTCTAACGACGCTCAATGAGTCTGTGAACACAACTGCTTTGGTAAAATTCATTCGCTTTATGTGTTTAACTGCTGAGAGGATTGCGTATGCTTCAGCTGTAAAAATACTTGTATGTGGATTTAGTGTACCAGATGTCGAAAAAGACGGTCCCAGAGCTGCGTACGCAACACCAGCAGGAGATTTGGAAGCGTCTGTGTAAAATTCTGCACATGAGTAATTCGCCTGAAGCTCGAGAAAGTGTGAGCGTATATGAGTCTCAGGTGCGTGCTTGGAGATCTCTATGAAGGAGACATCGCACTCAATAGTCTGCCACTCCCAAGGTGGTGGAAGCCAACTGGGAGCAGTTAAGACATTCTCCTGCAGTAGGATGCCTGTTTCTTCAGCCGACGCTTCTAGACGCATGGACAAAGGAGTCCTCACAGACGGCCGGTTTTGATACAGCCTGGCAGCCGATATGTCGCTTATAGTGGAATGGCATGGGTGTTCTACATCTGCCTTTACCTTCAGGGAGTAAGATAGAGCTAAGTATGCTCTTTGGAGATGCAGGGACCATTCATCCGACTCAACATACAGGCTTTCTACAGGGCTAGTCCTGAAGGCGCCTGTAGCAAGCCGAATACCCAGATGGTGAACGGGGTCTAACATCTTTAGAGCGCTAGGTGTTGCAGAGTTATAAACTATGGCTCCGTAGTCAAGGCGTGACCGTACAAGGCTTTTGTATAAGCTAAGGAGGCATCTCCTGTCGCTTCCCCATGATGTGCGTGACAAGAGCTTCAGCAGATTCATAGCCTTCAGGCACTTTGTTTTCAGGTACTTAAGGTGCGGGACAAAAGTTAACTTAGAGTCTAAGATGAGGCCTAGAAATTTATATTCATGACTCACAGATAGCCGTTCTCCATTAAGGTCAACAGAGGGGTCTGGTTGCAGACCTCTTTTGTTCGAGAAGAGGACGCACGTGCTTTTTTGTGGGTTTAGTCTAAATCCATTCTCGTCCGCCCACTTGGAAATCTTGTTGAGGCCAAGCTGCACCTGTCGCTCGCAGATAGCAAGATTACAAGATTTGTAGCCGATTTGCACATCATCCACGTACACCGAATAAAACATTGTACGTGGTATCACACTGTGGAGAGAATTCATTTTTACAACAAATAGGGTGCAACTCAGCACACCTCCTTGTGGTACACCAGTTTCTTGGGTGAATAGACGAGATAAGACGTTACCAACGCGAACACGGAATGTGCGGTTCGAGAGATAACTTTGAATCACGTTCAGCAAATTCCCTCGGATGCCCATTCCTGCCAGATCACGAAGGATTCCAAAACGCCATGTGGTGTCATAGGCTTTCTCCATGTCTAAGAACACCGACAAGAAAAACTGTTTATGCACAAAGGCATCCCGGATATTTGTCTCGATGCGGACAAGGTGGTCTGTTGTGGATCTACCTTCCCTGAAGCCACACTGTAAGGGATCTAGTATTTTGTTACTTTCAAGAAAATGGATCAGGCGCCGGTTAGTCATTTTCTCAAAGAGTTTGCACAGGCAACTTGTTAGGGCTATAGGCCTATAGCTGCTGGCCGAAGAGGGGTCCTTGCCCTCTTTGAGAATGGGAATTATTATTGCCTCTTTCCAGGCAGCCGGGATGTACCCACCACAGAATATGGAGTTAAATATCGACAAAAGTGTTTTGTGTGCTTCAGGGTGTAAGTGTTTGATCATGTCATAAGCTATTCTGTCTCTTCCTGGCGCTGTCTTATTAGAGCAGCTCAGTGAGGCCTGAAATTCCGCCATGGTGAATGGACGGTTGTAAGGTTCATTCTTTGTTATTTTCTGATCCAGGGGCAATCGCTCTGCTTGCCGCTGGTACCGCAGAAATGTATCTGTGTAATGGGCCGAACTAGAAATGTACTCAAAGTGGGCACCTAGAAAATCAGCCTGGTCTTCAAGAGTGTTTCCCTGGTTGTTTACTAATGGCAGATGATGAGTTTGCCGGCCGTTTAATTTGTTAACTCGGTTCCAGGCTTTCTTTCCGTCTGTGTAAGAATTTATGCCTGATATGTATTTTTGCCAGCTTTCCCTTTTAGCACGGCGGCGCGTTCTTCGACCCTCACTCTTTACTTTTTTAAAGTTTATGAGATTTTCTGTTGTTGGAGAGTCACGAAGGCGTCCCCAAGCCTTATTTTGCTTTCTTCGTGCTTCCCTACAGTCATTGTTCCACCAAGGAACACGTCGTTTCGAATGCTTTCCTTGTGTTTCTGGGATGCATATGGAAGCTATATTCACAATAAATGCTGTGAAATATGCTACTGCGTCGTCTATGTTAAGATTACGGATGTCATCCCATGTTAGGTGGGTGAGCTCTCTGTATTGCTTCCAGTCGGCAGAATCAATCTTCCACTGGGGAACATGAGGAGAGTTTTCTTCACTTTTGTCAATGTTAATATGATCGGGAAGTGGTCACTCCCATAAGGGTTTTTGATAACATTCCACTGCAGGTATGGCATGAGTGTACTTGATGCGATGCTTAAATCTATAGATGAGTATGTTTTGTGTGCAACGCTGTAGAATGTGGGCTCTTTTTTATTTAACAAGGACGCATCAGATGAGAAAAGAAAGTTTTCAATTAAGCGCCCTCGCACGTCACAACGAGAATCGCCCCACAGGCTGCTATGGGCATTTAGATCTCCAACAACGATATATGGTTGGGAAGTTCAGCGATAAAGCTTAGAAACTCTGATCTAGAGAGTTCGTAATTCGGAGGGATGTATAGGGAAGTTATAGTGACCAACTTCTGAAAGAGCACCGCTCGGACTGCGACTGCCTCAAGAGGAGTTCGGAGAAGAAAACTGCTGACAAGCAACATCTTTGCTCACTATGATTGCGACGCCGCCCGAAGAGGCGAGTGCGTCATCTCGATTCTTTTCGGAAAATGGCGTATTTCCTGAGGAAGTTACCTTCTGTTGGTTTGAGGTGTGTCTCCTGAACACACAGCACCTTGGATTGTATTTGTGTAGAAGTTCTTTAACGTCATCGAGGTTGTGCATAAGACCTCTCACGTTCCAGTGTAGTATTTGTGTATCCATATTGTTGTTTTCTTGTGCTGTGTGTCCAAGAGGAGTCCATTGGCTTACGGAGCCTTTCCAGGCCCCGTAATCCGTGTTTGGTCTTTCTTGGAGCGGTCGCGAGATTCGCGCCGCTCAGGAGGCGCTGGGTGCGCCGGCTGACTTGTAGTTGTGTCCATCGACTCCTGAGAGCCGCTGGACTTCCGCTCATTCGAGCGGGTGTTTTCAGGGTAGGCCTTGCCTCAGAAAGCAGGGCCTTGGAGGCCACCAACCCAGAGGTCGATGGGCCCTCCTTAAGAGATGGCGCAGCAGCAACTGGCTGCTGTCGCCTGGGGGGCTGGTGGCACAGCCGCGGCCACACTCTTTGTGGGCCGGGCTGATGCCGGAGTCTGCTGCGGCGTTGCCCCCTTACGCGCCGCATCAGCATACCCTGCGATATGTAGGAAGGAAATGCGCTTTCGCGCTTCCTGAAAGGGAAATGTTTTCTTTGAACTTAACGTAATTATTTCTTTTTCCCTCTTCCAGGAAGGACATGAGCGGGAGTATGCAGGGTGATCACCGTCGCAGTTTGCGCAGTGTAGTGCCTCAGTACAATTGTCAGCAGGATGGTCGTGCGACGCACACTTTGCACATGTGGTACGGCCCCGGCAGCTTTGAGAGCCGTGACCGAATCGCTGGCACTTAAAGCAG
>NC_051164.1:72646581-72762055 GCF_013339745.2 Dermacentor silvarum | reverse complement strand
GCTGCGGAGAGTTTACTTCGCGCTAGAAGACTCTGCGAAGACGTGGTATGAGAACCATGAGGGTTCCTTTGCGACATGGCAAGAGTTTAGCCGACAGCTCCGCGATGCGTACCGCAACGCCGAAAGAAAGGAGAGAGCTGAACAAGCCAGCTCTTCTGAACAAGCCAGCCCAACGAGAGAGTCTCGATGTTTGTCGAGGACATGCTTCGTCTTTTCAGACGCGCAGACCCTGCAATGCCCGAGGAAAAGAAGGTGCGACATTTATTGCGTGGAGTCAAGGAACAGCTTTTCGCCGCACTCGTACGCAATCCACCAACAACTGTGGCCGAGTTCGTGAGTGATGCAACCACGATGGAGCGTACTCTTCAGCACCAGTCGTCACAGTACGAACGCCACGACATAACGGCTACTGCGTGCTCTCTTGGGTCCGACAGCGAGAAGTAGGCCCTCGCAGACTTCATACGAAGCGTTGTGCGTGACGAACTGCGGCAACTCCAAGCAGTGACACCAGTGGGACCCCAACCACCTATGACAGCACTTGCGGACGTCATCCGGAGTGAAATCAGACAGGCGGTGCAACCACTCGCACCACCGAGACCCGAGGTCCCTGTGCTAACATATGCGGCGGCATTGAGGGCTCCTGCACCACCATCTACAGATCCCATCATGCGTACAGTGGACCAGGCCACACATCTGTTCCCGGACACCTCTTCGCATCCGCTACCCGGCTCAAGGTACCCGAGCGTACCTACGTATCGACCCCCTGATCACTCAAGACAGAGCGCTACTAAAGCAAGTGTATGGCGCTCATCGGATAACCGCCCGCTATGCTACCACTGTGGCGAAGCGGGTCACGTGTACCACGACTGCCAGTACCGCCAGCTGGGTCTCCGCGGCTTCCATCCCGGCGCGTGGTGCCCACGTTACGGTGAGCGTCCTCGCGAAATCAAAGCGTATCTGACGAGCCGGAGAATTCCATCGACTATTCAGCGCCGCCAATCGCGATCACCATCCCCTCGCCGGTCCATGTCACCTAGCTTGCCCTCCTCGTCTTACGCTCCCCTAAGGAACCGCTCACCGAGTCCCCACAGGGGAAACTAGGAACCGCGACTTCTGGGGGTGAAGTCGCTTTCGAACGAACATTCCAAGAACCTCCCTCGACGCAAGGACCCGTCGACGATCGTTCCGGTTTTTCTTTATTTTCTGACAGTACTAGGGTTATTTCTGCCGACATCCCCGTAGTTGTTGATAATCATGCTGTTACTGCCCTCGCCCCGCAGGGGCGTCTGCGAAAGCAGGCGTTTGGTGTGTTGCGACACCACGGACCCGAGCACATGGGGGTTGGACCCTCCCACGTTTAACCGTGCGTGGCTTAGCCGTGTCCGGGGAAAAGGGGATCCTGGGGGTTGAGCCGAAGCCGGGTGTTTGGACCTTTAACCTTTTACTTGCTAATGTTCCAAAACTGGAACATACGAAACCTGATTTTTTATTTTCTTCCCCATCTATCGCAGTTTTTTCTTTTTGTGTTCGCATACTCATTGATACACGTAGAAAACATAGCAGTTAAAATTTTTTATTATCAACCTATTTAAAAGCTTTGGATAAATGCTCACAAACAGGCATATTTTGCGTTCCTTCATCCCCATAGGTTTTGTTGAATTATTTCGCAGGAAAAAAGAAATGTTCAATGAGCAAAGCAGAACCAAAATATCGGCATATGGTTAGGTATTACTGGGCAAAAAAATAAAAAATAATAAATACACTCTAGTTTTCAGTTTTTGGAGTTTTATGCGAATGTTCCATTTTTGGAACATTGGCGTTTTACGGTGTCAAAAGCAGCACAGACTCGCGCGTGCATTTCGCCTTGTTTTTCTTCTTTTTCGTTCGCTTCCTTTTGAGCGGATATCACTCAGTTCGATCTGAGGACTCGTATTGCAGCACCGCAGAAGACCTTTGTATGCCTTTAGTTGCGACAGTGATGGCCCGCAATAGGTTCCGGCAGCTGAAAAGGTTTTTTTCGTGTAGTGGGCAACACTCAGTTGAGAGCAGGCGAGAAGATGGGCAAGATTCAGCCGTTTTACGACGAAATCTCCAAATGTTTCCGCCAGTTTGGAGTGTTCCACAAAAGCCTCAGCATCGACGAGTAAATGGTACCTTATTATGGCCACCACACGTGCAAAATGTTCAGTCGCGGTAAATCTATTCGATTTGGGTATAAGATATGGATGATGTGCTCTTCGAATGGGTACCCCTATGCAATGGAAATATATTGCGGAAGAAAGAAGAAGGACGAGAAGGCACCTCTCGGGCTGATGGCTGTTAGCAATATGGCATCTGTCCTGCCCGCCCCTGAACAGCACAAAGTCTACTTTGATAACTTTTTCACTTCACACAGTTTCGTGACGAAACTGGCTGACCAGGGGATTCGAGTGACGGGGATTGTACGAGATACAAGAACCGCTGGTTGTCCACTGAAGAGCTTGAAAGACGTCGGAGGAGAGGAAAGAGGTTCTTTCCACTACAAGTGTGACGGGGTGGTCGACACATGCAGGTGGAACAACAATGCAGTCGTCACAGTTTCTTCAAACTACCTCTGCCATGAGACTCTTGGAACTGCAAAATACTTCTCACGACGCGCAAACAAAAGGGTAGACATTACTCAACCATATTTGATCAAAAAATACAATGAGGGCATGGGGGGAGTAGATGGTTTTGACTGCCTCCTCAGAAGTTACCGCCGAAGACTTCGAAGCAAAAAATGGTGGTGGAACCTTTCAGCAATGGTCTGAACATGGCTGTCGTCGCAGGATGGCTCCTTCACTGCGAGCTTCACAAAGGAACTGATGCCACCATGACGCACATAGCATTTCGGCGGGACGTCGTCATATTCTTACTGCACCTCAAGCAGAGAATCAGTGTGCGGCCTGGACCTCGGGTTCATCCGAGACGGGAGGATAGGAAAACTGATGGCCATCACATCATCTCAGCGACTCGGGGGAAGTGGGCAGAGTGCAAGAAAAACACAACGAACCAGTGTCAGCAGTGCAAAAGTCGTCTGCACACGAAATGCTTTGCAGCATACCGTGGCTTGGGAAGTGTTCACTGACCTACAGCAAGTAAGATGAAAAAAGAAAAATTTGCAAGCATTGTTATCAACATTTATACTTTTGAAAGACCTTGTACGACGCTAATAGTTATTCTTCTGTTGATATGAGTAAGCAATCCCCATTTAACAGTCAATAAAAGTTGTTCCAGACAAAATTTGTGTTTTTCATATGGGAAACGCCAATGTTCCAAAAATGGGACATGCGAAAAAAACTACTAAGCCTTTGTGAATGCGGCTGTATTTTTTATCATAGTTAATTTAGAAGACCAATGCAAATTATCAACATTTATTTCAGTTTTTTTACTACTACTTCATGGTGCGGCGCTTAAAAGGTTAAGGCCCCTCGGCGGAGGCAACACACCCCTTTGGCCTCTGCTTCACGTAGACGGCACCCCCGGACTGACCCGCCCGGGGGAAACCGGTAGTCGTCTTTTCCTATCTCTCTCTAGCATCATCTTCGTCTTTCCCTTCCACTTTTAATCTGTCCTGTCCTCTCATCTTTTCCATTCACTTCGACTTTTCCTGGCGGCAAGGGTTAACCTGGTGTGGCTGTCCTACCTTGGGTATACCATATTGGGTTATAGCAATGGCATACTGCTGGCGCTGTGCAGACTTGTCTTATGTTCTGCCACGTCCCCTTGTTGGGCTCCGCGGTGGGTGGCAGACGCTGTTGCCGAACAAGTAGTTTCTTTCCATGGGATCCCCGAACCCTTTCTCAACTGATCGTGCCTCGAAAAGGGTACGCACCGATGCAACACCACTATTCTTGAACAAAAACAACGAACGTTTCCCGAAATTCCACGTCCTCCACTGCGAACAATCATCTACAAAAGCTAGAGCAATTTCCCCATTTCTTGTGGCCAAGTGCCTAAAAGAGACCATTGGAGCTGGGTATAAGGCAACAAAGATGGCAACCGGAGATTTGCTACTCGAACTAAAAGACAAGGAACAATACAACAAACTCGCACATCTCGTAGCCTTTGGTAACATCCCTGTTTCTGTAAGCGCACATCGAACAATGAACACAGTAAAAGGTGTAGTATCAGACGAAGACCTAATGACATTGAATGAAGAAGAACTCCTGGATGGATGGAAGGACCAAGGGGTAATCCATGTGCAGCGCATCAAAATCAGACGGAATGACAACGAAATCCCAACAAAGCATTTAATACTCACTTTCAGTTCAACTACTTTACCCGAGACTCTGGAAACCGGCTACGTAAAACTTCATGTTCGACCATACATTCCGAACCCGCGACGTTGCTTCAAATGTCAAAGATTTGGTCACGCATCCCAGAGCTGCCGAGGGCAGCTTATGTGCGCAAAGTGCGGCACAACTGGTCACTCTTCTGACGATTGCAATAATGACGAGGTACATTGTGCGAACTGCGACGGCAGTCACCCGGCATACTCCAGAGCTTGTCCAGCCTGGAAGAAAGAAAAAGAAATAATTACTGTAAAAGTGAAGGAGAATATCACATTCCGCGAAGCACGTCAACGTATCTCCTCGTTGTTCTTGCTTAAAACATCTTTCGCCGAAGTGGTGCAACGGGGGGCGGCACCACAACGGCCTCTGGCGGTAGCCCGGACCACGTCTAGCGTGCCGAGGCTAACGCCACCCGCCCATAAGGTGGGAGCAGCCAACGCTGCCCTGCCATCTCTCACAGTCTCCACACCAGTGGCCTCTACAAGCTCCGGCAGCAGCCAGGGCACCGCAGAGGCCACAGGGGTCCTGTCGACCTCCAGCCCGGTGGGGGCGAAGGCTTCATCGCTCGAGATGAAGTCTACGCGACGCACACATCGCTCTCTGGAGCGGGTGTCCAGTGCCTCGCAAGAGGCTATGGACACTAGTCCAAGCCAAACGGCGCTAGTAGCGTCGAAGGAGCGGCGAGGTTCTCTTGACCGCTCCAAAAAAGACAAAACACCAATTACAGGGCCTAGCAAAGGCTCTGTAAAGTAAGTCACCCTTCTCCCTTTTGAGACACACAGCACCTTTTATTTTCCTCCAACATGAACACAATAATGCAGTGGAATGTTAGGGGACTAATCCACAACCTCGACGACATCCAAGAACTTATCAATAAATTTAATCCAAAGGTGCTGTGTGTTCAAGAAACACACCTAAACTCCAGAAACACCAACTTCCTACATCAGAATATTGTTTTCAGAAGAGACCGCGAGGACTCTGCCGCATCATCTGGTGGTGTGGCCATCATACTCGACAGAAGTGTAGCCTGTCAGCAACTTCTACTCAATACAGCACTTGAGGCGGTAGCCGTTCGTGCTGTACTTCTGGGTAAGCTCATAACCGTTTGCTCGCTCTACATACCCCCACATTATCCTTTACACAAGCATGAATTTCAGTCATTTATAGATGAATTACCAGAACCTTACCTCGTTCTTGGCGATTTCAATGCACACAGCAGCTTGTGGGGCGACACGCGTATCGATGCACGAGGACGCCTAATCGAACAATTTCTTTTCTCCTCTGGTGCGTGTCTCCTGAATAAGAAGGAACCCACCTACTACAATCTCGCAAACAAAACGTTTTCTTCCATTGATCTCAGTGTAGCTTCCCCGTCTATATTTGCTGAGCTTAAATGGGAAGTTATAAAAAATCCTTACGGCAGTGACCACTTCCCGATACTGCTGAGATCCCCACTACAAAACGAACCACCACAGGCACCTCGCTGGAAGTTGGATACGGCAGATTGGGAGAAATTCCAAAGTCTTACAAGTAGTATCTCGTGGTCTGACATATCTTCGCTGGGAATTGATGCTGCTGTCGAGTGTCTTACATCTCTTATAATTGATGCCGCCTCTGAATGTATACCTCAAATAAGTGGTGCGACCTGCAAACGCCGTGTCCCATGGTGGAACGACGAATGTCGGAACGCACGTAGGAAACAGAACAAAGCGTGGGGCTTGCTACGGGACTCCCCAACTGCGGAGAATCTTGTCAATTTTAAGAAGATAAAATCGCAGGGCAGAAGAACGCGTCGACAGGCCAGGAGAGAGAGTTAGGAGAAGTTTTTATCAGGCATCAACTCGTATACAGATGAGGGCAGAGTCTGGAAGAAAGTTAATAAGATAAAAGGGCTACAAACTTATTCACTCCCGTAGGTAAACACACAAGGCGACAGTCTGCAAGAACAAGCTAACTGCCTGGGAGCACATTTTGAACATGTGTCCAGCTCATTCCATTATTCGCCAACATTTAAAAGACACAAGGCTACCATAGAAAAACAGAAAATAGAAAGAAAATGCACCGGAGACGAGGCATACAACCGGCCATTTTGCATCGCTGAGCTGTATGCATCCCTTAGTTGTTGCAACAAGTCTGCCCCAGGCTCTGACCGCATAGTTTATCAAATGCTAAAACACCTTCCCCAAGAAACAAAGAAAACTCTCCTCTGCCTTTACAATGCTATATTGTCCTCCGGCAAGATCCCCTCTGCCTGGAAAGAGGCCATTGTCATTCCTATACTGAAGCAGGGCAAGGACCCATCGTCTGCTTCAAGTTACCGGCCTATAGCACTAACAAGCTGTCTCTGCAAACTGTTCGAAAAAATGATAAACCGCAGACTAGTACACTTCCTCGAATCAAACAAATTGCTTGACCCGTACCAATGCGGGTTTCGAGAGGGTCGATCCACCGCCGACCATCTAATACGTATTGAGACGCAAATTCGTGAAGCTTTTGTCCATAAACAGTTCTTTCTGTCTGTATTCCTTGATATGGAAAAAGCCTATGATACCACGTGGCGGTTTGGAATACTTAGAGACCTCTCACACGTTGGTATACGTGGTAACATGTTAAATGTCATAGAAAGTTATTTATCCAATCGCACATTCCGTGTTCGTGTGGGAAATGCTGTATCAAGACCATTTGTGCAGGAAACTGGAGTGCCACAGGGCGGGGTGCTGAGTTGCACTCTCTTCATCGTAAAAATGAGTTCTTTGCGTGTGTACATCCCAAGAAACATGTTTTACTCTGCATACGTCGATGATGTACAGATAGGTTTCGCCTCGTGCAATCTTGCAGTCTGTGAGCGGCAGATTCAGCTTGGTCTGAACAAGGTGTCTAAGTGGGCAGGCGAGAATGGGTTTAGCCTTAACCCACAAAGACCACCTGCGTCCTGTTCTCCAGGAAGAGGGGTCTGCACCCCGATCCTGACATTGAGTTGCAGGGACAACGTGTGGCCGTAAAAACAGAACATAAATTTTTAGGTGTAATTCTAGATACGAAACTTACATTTGTGGCACACATACAGTATATAAGAAACAAGTGCATGAAAACAATGAATATTCTAAAAGTGTTGTCACGCACCGTTTGGGGTAGTGACACAAAGTGCCTTTTAAATCTGTATAAGAGCCTCATACGCACACGACTAGATTACGGCGCCATAGTGTACCATTCCGCTACGCCAAGCGCCCTAAGGATGCTGGATCCTGTACACCATCTAGGCATCCGCCTAGCCACTGGTGCCTTCAGGACAAGTCCCGTGTCAAGCTTGTACGTAGAAGCGGACGTGTGGTCGCTTGACATGCAACGTTCATACTTAAGCCTTACCTATTTCCTGAAAGTAAATTCGAACTCGGAACATCCGTCCTTCTCAATCATAAATGATATGACCAGTGCCACACTGTTTAATAACCGGCCGACAGTAAGAGAACCCTTTTCACTACGTATAAGAAAAATTAGTGCAGAAATGGATATCCCACTACTTGAAAATAATTTGATGGCCCCAGCAAATCCAGTGCCACCGTGGCAGTGGCAACTCATAGAGTGTTATACTTCGTTTGTAGAGGTCACAAAAGACGCTCCAGAGGCACATATCCAGATGC
Organism: Dermacentor silvarum; assembly: GCF_013339745.2. Taxonomy (NCBI): domain Eukaryota; kingdom Metazoa; phylum Arthropoda; class Arachnida; order Ixodida; family Ixodidae; genus Dermacentor; species Dermacentor silvarum. The sequence continues at coordinate 72,754,101 of NC_051164.1, read as the reverse complement.
ATTTTCTAGAAATCCAGTTCAAGTACTCGTCCTGCACTCAGTTTTACACTGACGCTTCCAAGTCACATGCAGGGGTTTCTTATGCAGTAGTCGGCCCATCGTTCTCCGAGTCCGATGTACTGCACCCGGAAACAAGCATTTTTACGGCTGAAGCCTATGCACTTTTATCAGCCGTGAAGAATATAGGCAAGTCAAAACTCAAACGATCAATAATATTTACAGACTCCCTAAGCGTTGTAAAAGCTATCATGACTCTACACAGACACAAAAACCCCGTACTCATTGAACTGTATTCTGCTCTGTGCAAAGCATATATGGCTAACCAGCATATTATTTTGTGCTGGGTGCCTGGCCATAGAGGCATCGAGGGCAATGTTCTGGCTGATCAAATGGCCTCATCAACTACATCGCGAGCCCTTAACCCTACAGCTTCTATCCCTGCCGCAGACCTCTAGCCCTACTTAAGAAATAATCTTCGAAGCCACTGGCAGCGCTTGTGGGATGCCGAAACGAACAATAAGCTCCATTTAGTTAAGCCACAGATAGGTCCCTGGCATCCCGTTACGAAAATACGAAGAACTAATGTCCTATTCTCTCGTTTGAGAATAGGACATACATACGGCACCCACAATTTTCTTTTAACTGGAAATGACCCACCAACCTGTGGTAGATGTGGAGAGAGGCTTACCGTGCTCCACGCCCTCGTGGAGTGCAGGGAAGCCGAAACAGAGAGAAAAAGGCACTTTCCTCTAGCGTACCGGTACTGTCTCCCTCTCCATCCCGCTATGTTTCTGGGTGACAAACCCCTCTTTAACAGCAAAGCTGTCCTGGGTTTTCTTAGCGATGTTACATTGCATGTTATTTGCCCAATAGTTTCATAGCGCATCCTCTCTCCAGAGGATGCCGCTGCGATCGTAGTTTTGTATAGCACGCGTCTCCAGGCCCTTGCATTTCAAAGGGCCTGTCAAGGCAGTAGTGCTTTTTGAAAGACTCATCAGTGATAAATTCTCATTTATTATCATTATCTTGCAATTTGTTCTTTCGTTTCATAGTGCACCTCATTAGCCATTGCCATAATTTTATTACATATATATTTTACGCATTTTACAGCGATTGTTTTTAGGCCCTTTTACAGCCACGACACATCTACCTTTCGCAATTCATTGCTCCATTGTGAACTTATTAACACAGGCCTGGCGCTCTTTGGCCATACCTGGCCCTTGCGCCATTAAACAACATACATCACCATCATCATGTTACTGCCCTCGTCGACACCGGTGCCGATTATTCAGTTATTAGCGGCGCACTCGCATCTAAATTGAAGAAGGTCACCGCGCCATGGCAAGGGCCCCAGTTACGCACGGCAGGTGGCCATCTGGTGATGCCAACTGAAATGTGTACGGCACGTATTCGAATCCGTGCGTCGACGTTCACGGGGTCTTTCCTCGTATTACCTGTGTGCTCCCGCCCATTAATCCTTGGAATGGACTTTCTTTGTGAATACGGCGCAATCATTGACTTACGTGAGTTGCTGGTGTCGTTTGAGGACCCTTTTACTTCTGAAACTGACAACATCACCCAATTACCGAAGACCCCGCTGCGTGTGTCCGATGAATCCGTGACTCTGCCTCCTCGCAGCAGCATCTTTGTCGGTGTGCAATGTGAACAGGACGTTCCCCACGCTGTAATTGCGGAGGCAAATTTGTCTTTCCTCCTTGCACGGCAAATATGCGTTGCCAGAGGAGTTATTCAGCCTCGAAACAGACAGGCTCACCTGCTGGTCACGAACTTTAGTGAGAAATATCGTCATCTCACAAGACGCACCGCGATTGCATACTTTGCAGAAATTGCCGACGTCAACGGTCCGCCAGTATTAGCTGCTCTTTCGCCGTGTGACCATTCTGCCATGGAGTTTGCGAGCACTCTCGATGTGAACCCGAGTCTACCATCAGAACAACGAGAAAGGCTTCTCGATGTACTCGGTTCTTTTCGAGATTGTTTCGCTACAACGACGAAGGTTAACCAGACGCCGCTTGCCCAGCATCGTATCATTACCGAACCTACCGAAAGGCCCGTTCGACAACATGCCTATCGGCATCGCAAAAGGAACAAGACGCCATACGTCACCAAGTTCAGCAGATGCTTAAAGATGACGTCATCCAGCCATCGACCGTTCCCTGGGCTTCGCCAGTTGTGTTAGTAAAGAAGAAAGATGGTACCTTGCGCTTTTGCGTGGATTATCTAAAATTAAATAAGATCACGAAGAAAGACGTTGATCCCCTGCCCCGAATAGATGACTCCTTGGATCGTATACGCAACCCTGGCTACTTTTCTTCCATGGATTTACGCTGTGGCTACTGGCAAATCGCAGTCGACGCGCGTGATCGCGAAAAGACCGCTTTTGTTACTCCTGACGGACTCTACGAGTTCAAGGTGCTTCCTTTTGGATTATGCTCAGCGCCAGCTACTTTTCAAAAAATGATTGACATGGTTCTCTCTGGGCTGAAATGGCAATCGTGTCTCGTTTACCTCGACGACATGGTGATCTTTTCGGACACGTTTTCACAGCACGTACAGCGCCTTCAGACAGTTCTTCAGGCAAATCGAACAGCTGGACTTTCTCTAAAACCCGAGAAATGTCATTTTGGGTACGAAGAACTGAAGTTTCTAGGTCACGTTGTAAGCCATGCCGGCATCCGCCCAGACGTCGAGAAAACGAGCGCCGTCGCCGCATTTCCCGTGCCAACAAATAAGCGCGATCTCCGCCGATTTCTGGGGCTCTGTGCGTACTACCGACGCTTTGTCAAAAAATTTTCTAAGATCGCTGAACCGCTCAACCAACTTACGAAGGAAGGCATCCCGTTTGTTTGGGGTCAGGATCAGCGCCTCGTATTTGATACCCTCCGCAACCTTCTCAAGGCCCCACCTGTACTCAGTCACTTTGATGAGAACGATGACACGGAGTTGCACACAGACGCCAGCAATGTCGGCCTTGGAGCTGTATTGGTTCAGTGGCAAAATGACGTAGAGCGTGTGATTGCTTATGTGAGCCGAACGTTATCCGCTGCCGAGAAAAACTACTCCGCCACAGAAAAAGAATGCTTAGCCGTTGTCTGAGCCATAACAAAGTTTCGGCCATACTTGTACGGTCGCCCATTCAGAGTAGTCGGCGACCATCATTCGCTTTGCTGGCTCGCGAATCTCAAAGATCCCTCAGGTTGCATAGCGTGATGGAACCTTCGACTGCAAGAGTTTGACGTCACCATCGTTCACAAGTCAGGACGCAAACACACCGACGCTGACTGTCTCTCACGTGCACCAGTCGGAAGTGCCTCCGCTGACCTTGAAGAGGACGACAGTTTTCTTTCTGCCGTATCAGTAACAGATATGGCTCAACATCAACGCGACGACTTGGAGCTCAGCCCTCTCATTGACTACCTGGAAGGGCGCACTTCAAGTCTTCCTCGAAATTTCCCACGCGCGCTAGCCTCCTTTTGTTTCCGAGATGGCGTCCTCTATAAGAAGAACTTTGACCATACGCAAGCTACATACCTGCTAGTTGCGCCGACCTCGCTACGTGACGATATTTTACGTGATTGTCACGACGAACCGTCATCCGGACACCTGGGGTACACACGCACGTTGGAACGAATTCGCCGGTATTACTACTGACCACGTCTCGCAAAGACTGTGAAGCAGTACGTTCGCACATGTCGCGACTGCCAACGACGTAAGACTCCACCTGTGAGGCCAGCGGGACTGCTACAACCAATAGCAATACCGCAGAGGTCATTTCATCAGATCGGTATGGACTTGCTGGGATCATTCCCCACGTCTTCGTCCGGCAATCGGTGGATTGTGGTCGCTACCGATTGCCTAACACGGTACTGCGAAACAAAGGCACTCCCAAAAGCTACTGCAACAGACATCGCCCATTTTTTCGTGCACAGCATTGTCCTCCGTCACGGAGCGCCAGCGGTCGTCATTACTGATCGTGGGACAGCTTTCACCACCGAGATGCTAAGCGGCACTGCACATCGCAAAACTACGGCTTATCACCCCCAAACAAATGGACTGACTGAACGCCTGAACAAGACAATCGCGGATATGCTCTCAATCTATGTGGCCATTGACCACAAGAACTGGGACGAGATATTGTACTTTTGCGTACAATACCACAATTCAAGAAAGTACAGGCTTCACACCTTTTCGCTTAGTGCACGGTCGAGAAGTCACCACGATGCTCGACGCCATGCTCCTTTCCGACAACTTGGGAATGTTTAACACGGACGCGGCCCTGTTCGCCCAGCGCGCCGAGGAGGCCCGTCAACTCGCGCAATGCCGTTTTCAGTGTCGCCAAACCGCAGAAGCACGCCGCTACAACCTTCGCCACCAAGAGGTTGCCTACAATCCTGGCGATTAAGTGTGGGTGTGGACCACCATCCGACAGATAGGCTGGTCAGAAAAGTTGCTGCATTGCTACTTCGGTCCCTACAAGATTTTACGGCGACTCAGTGACGTTACCTACGAAGTTCTCCCAGAAGGCACCCCTAGAAACTCCCGACGGCTTCCTAAAACTGAAGTGGTTCATGTTACAAGAATAAAACCAGATTTTTCGCGCCGTGACTCGACCGTCGAATGACTATTGACGACTTAGCGTCGTCCTTTTTTTTTCATTTTCGTTGTGTCCAGTGCTTTTATTTTTTTACTTGTGTTCCTTCTTGCATAGCACCAGATTGTTATTTCGCGTTCCGACACATTTGTTTAGCTTCTATTGTAACCCTCATTTTTTATATATTTTTTACCCTCATTTGCACCATCGAGACGATGCTTCTTTAGGAGGGGTGTAATGGCACATGCCGACACACATGAGCCATCTAGTGTGGCACGTACACGCTTGGGGGGGGGGGGGTAGGTAGAAGAAGAGAACGTTGTTCTTTTGATCTGGTTCCCATAAAGACGTGGACTTCTCGCTGTCTCTGTTGTCTCGCCCGCGAAAATATATTGCCACACCTTGCAACATGTGCTACATAATTAGAAAGTCGAATACGCGTCTACGCGCCATACACCGGCACCTGCTTTGACGGGCGCCAGCGAAGAAGCAGACGAAGATACTCGGATCCACGCGCGGGTGCTTGAGCTTTGCGTTTGACCAGCTGGCGGTCAGAGACTCGAACTCAACGCTTCAGGTCGCCTGTTCTCCTAGAACGTGACAATATATATAAAGAGGGGCATGCGCAGAAAATGAAAGGCGATGAAAAAAAGGGGTGCTTTAACAGCAAGTCATATGTACTTAGTATATGGTCATGTGAAAAAAATCGCACATTACTACCACTATCTCTTCAGTACATGACTTCACTAGGTGTCAGTGCGATAGAAGGGGCATTAACGCATAAACTGCCCAGCTTCCTGATGAAATCTGCTTCTGCTATTTCCCGCGTGAGCTGTGAACTGTGCCTCGCCAAAACTTCCGTATCCTCGAAGAGGGGCTCGCAGGCCGACGCAGCCGCAATCCCGGGTTGTCCAAGTTGCCGTGTACAGTGCTATGAACATTGTTGTAGTACTCTCTTCAGCGATCGTTTAAGCACCTGCTGGTCTGCGCAACATATTTACTGCCGCAAAACAGGGCAATCGGCTAAACAACATTAGTTGCGCATGTCACAAAACATTTTCTGTGGCCGACAGAGCAACAGCTCTGATGTGATGTAGGCACATTGACACGTTTACAGAGTCTTGCCAGATTTTCCGGGGCTGAGAAAACGACAGCGATTCCGGCACTCTGCCCAATTTTTTTAAGCCTATGGGAGACATCGTGAACATACGGGAGCACTGCAAACCGGCACCTTTCAAACGGCTGGCTCCGTAGCTGAGCGGGCGCATCACGTTTGGTGCGCTTAAGAAGCTGTTATGCTATGGATGAAATTAAGGCAATAGGGTATCAAGCACAATAAAGGCGACCAACCTTTCCGGAAAAACAATGTTGGATCTCGCAACATCACATCTGCCGCAAGCGGCAGATCCAGCTGTACAACACCTGCGGAGCAGTCAATTTGGGCAGAGTGTTTCGAAAGGAACTCGAGGCCGAGAATTAGGTCGTGTGGACAGTGCTCGAGGACGATAAATAAAACAACGCTATAATGGCCCGCAATGGTCACACGTGCTGTGCACATTCCAAGAACAGGTGAAGTACTCCCATCGGCGACTCGCACAGTGCACGGTACGGCGGGAGTCAGAACCTTTTTGAGCCTTCGGCGGAGAGCAGCGCTCATAACTGAAAGCTGCGCTCCTGTGTCAACGAGAGATGTAACAGGAACACCATCAACTTCAATGTCCAGTAGGTTTCCACGTGTAGGCAGGGTCAACAGAGGATTTGTGGGCCGGGTCGGAGTTGCAGCTTCACCTCCGGGAGCTGCACCGCCTAATTTCCCGAAGGGAAGCGACTGGTTGCAGATGGGGACGAAGAGCGGGGAACGAGAGGCGAACGGGGCCGACGGCCTTGCGGAGACGGGGAGCGGCTGGATCTTGGTGGAGCACTGTCGGCGTTGATGTTCCTAGGCGGCGTGTAGGGCGAGAAAGTGCGATTGTCTGGTACTTGGCGGTAGTGACTCGGAGACGACCACTGAGGAGACGACGATCAGCGATTATGGCAATGACGGGCGATGTGTCCAATACCGGAACAATTAAAACAGATGGGTCTGTCATCCGGTGTGCGCCAGTTAGCGGGGTTGCGGCGGAGTGGCGGAAAGCTTTGCGTCTGGGAGCGAGCGGCCGGAGAAATCTGATAGGTGTTCGTATGGCGGACCGAGCAGAGAGATGGAATGCCCAAACTCGCTATTTCTTCCCGAACGACCGCTTGTATAAGCGAGATAGCGGGCACCCTTTCCCGACAGTCGGAGCGAATTGGAGCCGGAGCCATGGCCTCAAGCTCACGGCGAACGATACGCGTTATACCTTCTGATCCTGTCGGGTGAACGAACCGCGGCGGGTCTTCGCACGAAGATGTCGCGGCGGTATTGGGCAGCCTGTTGAAATGTTGAGGGACGCGGCGGCCTTTCGCTTGTTCGAAGCGCCGACACTCCTTTATAATTGCATCCACAGTGGCACAATCCTTACACATCAGGAGATTGAAGGCGTCGTCTGCAATACCTTTTAGTATGTGACCAATCTTGTCCGCCTCGGTCATGGTGTTATCAGCCTTGCGGCAGAGAGCCAGCACATCCTGTATGTACACGACATAGGATTCTGTGGACGTCTGAGCGCGGCATGCAAGTTCTTTTTTTGCTGCCAACTGACGACCGGCAAGTCTGCCAAACAGGTCGCGCATTTTTTCTTTGCAGACATCCCAGCTTGTTAGGTCAGCTTCATGCGTATCGTACCATTGCTTCGCAGTTCCTTTCAGATAAAACATGAGGTTTGTTAGCATCATTGTTGGATCCCACCTGTTGTCGCACACTCGTTCGTACATCGCAAGCCAGTCCTCGACGTCGGTGTTGTCCGTGCCACAAAATGTCCCCTGGTCCCGCAGATGAGTGAGGATGACCGTTGGCGTGGACTGCTGAGGCGTTGTCGGTTGTGTCGGTTGATCTGCCATTGTGGCTGCAGGTAGATGACGTCCACTGCGAAGTTCCGTAATTGTACCGAGCACCTTCCACCAAAATGTTGCAGGAAGAAAGCAGGCCCACGAGTGTAGAATGATGTATATTTACAAGCGAAGAAATATGGCGTTCAGGCAACGGCCAGAGTCTTCGTCTTCCTCTCGTTCGCGTCACCTTCTTCTTTCCCTTCACCGTAACAATATATATATATATATATATATATATATATATATATATATATTGCCGAGAGCTAGTGGGGTTATACTTGTCCAGGTGCAACCAAATTAGGAAGGCCCACTAAGCTTCGACAAAGTCACTCCCTCACCAGAAAAGGAATTGGCCTCCCTGGTGCAGTTTTGGCCACTACCTCCCTTATGACTCCTGCATTTAACCCTATGTCCCTCAGTCTCCAGTGGCTGCGGAGCAACTGCCCAAGGCGGCGGTCAGATCTGCGAAGCGGCAGCGGGTGCTAAGAATCTCTGGCCCGGACAGGCCGCCAGTGGAAACTGAACCTGACAACATTCAACACGTGCACCCTCTCGAGTGAAGCTAGCTTAGCAGGGTTATTTGAGAAATTATCAGGCATTGCCTGGGATGTTATTGGCCTTAGTGAGGTTAGACGACCTGGTGAGGCGTATACAGTGCTGACTAACAGCCACGTCCTCTGCTACAGAGGTCTTCCAGTTAAGAGAGAATTCGGGGCAGGTCCTCTAGTTCATAAGCACATAGCGGGCAACATTGATGGATTCTAGAGCATTAACGAGAGGGTAGCAGTGATCGTAATAAAGCTGAATCAGCGACAGCCGAAATGAACAGCCCAGTGGGTGGACAAATACGGAATACCCCCACAGGTACAGCGACGTGTAACTTGCAACTTCCACATATCGAGATACCTGGTGGAATACAACGGAACTCCATTTTAACATTTCGCCGTGTCGACGCTAGGCGGTGCGCTTGTCACATCGCGTGACAAGAGGCACGATACGATTCTGATTATGCTGCTACTGATTAAGAGGATTTGTTGGTATCCCTTGTGAAATGGTGCGGTGACAAACAGTCACCTAGCCTGCTTGATGTGATCTGGTATGCTATACATGGCTTTTAGTGTACCATACTTGTACACTTCTCCTTAATCGTATTTCCTTCCTATAGACAATCCACCCATTTGTTTGCTAATCACCCATAATGAGTAGGAGCGTCGTACTTGATAGGAAACACAAACTACTTGTACCACTACCTATCCAACTGCTCCACTGCTAAATAGCGTGCCACCTTGTGGAACAATATCCAACTGCAATGCGAAGTGCCCATGTAACAACGCTACGCGGTGCACATCTAACATTGCTTGAGAAACACGCGATGTTAGGCACGCGAAGCCAAGGAACGCATGTGGGACACAATAGAGGAGAGACACCTAGTAGTGATGATGGGCGGAGTGATTGACGTACTGCGCGGACGGGGGGCAGGGATCACAAAGCAAACCAAAGGGGTTACTAACCTGCGGAATGTTTCAAAGGAAGCACAAATCGCCGTGTGCGCGGTGCCAGAGGTTGAAACACAGGGGTATGAAATTGAAAGGGTAGTTTTTGCAGTAAACACGGAAATTTGGACTCTTGCTAAAGCAATAAATTTTACAGACATTAACATCAACCGAGAACTACACCGAGCAGACCGCGAAGGCGTTTCTGTGCGTGACGGGATACATTTTAGCAAAGCTATAGCAACACCGGTTGGTCGGAGTTATCCAAGACCGGTTGGATAACTTCGGCACGAGAGAAACAGTAGTTCAGACAACAGATCTAGAAACAACAGAGAAGCCTGGGAGATCAAAATTTAGCATAGAAAGCTTTTATTGGAAAAAGGCAGCCAAAATGCACAGAATAACGCGGCAGCTGGACCTTATGAAATCCCCATATTGCTAATCGAAAAACCTCGGTCCAAGGAGCAAGGCACTGCTGACTGATGTCATAGATAAAATGATTAGAACAAAGAAAATACCCGTTGGATGGCGCGAAAGGAGTATGAACCTGATCTACAAATGCAAATGAGATAGGTATAAGACGAGCTCGTACAGGCCACTTACAGTAATGTCGTTGATATATATAATAGCAATGCAAGCCATAAAATTAGAACTGCAGAAGTTGGTGGAGAAAAATTATGATCTGGGAAACTACAGAATGGGTTCAGGCCAGGCAGACACTTAGAGGATAATATGATTGTATTAACTCAGTGCATCGAAATTTAAATAGCTCAGAATAGACCTTCATCGATTGCATTTCTAGATAATAAAGTAGCCTATGGCAACATAGGCAGGAATTGTTATGGGATATTCTTAATCACGAAGGCAATGAGGACGATTTCGTGGAGCTGCTGAGGGATATCTATAGAGACAATCGAGTACGAGTTGTATGGGAAGGTCGAAAAGGTAATGAAATATTGGGAATTCAGCAAGGATTGAAGCAAGGATGTCTTCTGTCTCCATGGTTGCTCACGCTTTATGTTAAGGGTATAGAAAGACGACTGGAAAACAGTGAATTAGGGTTTGATTTATCCTACATGCGTAATGGACAAATGGTGCAAGAGAAGGTCCCTGGACTGATGTATGCAGACGACATGGTGCTATTAGCGGACAATAAAATGATTTACAGATAGTTGCGAGTATCTGTGGCAACGCAGCTGCAAATATAGGCCTTATGTTTAGCACAGAGAAATCATGAATAATGATCTTTAATAAAGAGACGAATAATTAGATGGTGTCTTCGAACATGTATACCTGTTGAACGTGATCGAAGACGAGCAATACACTTTCGCGCTCTCTTCCTGAATAAGACTGTCTCAGTGTCTCGAAGACCTTCCTTTCCAGGAAGTGCACAAGTCGCGCAGCTTGTCACGGTCAACCTGGACCCATCTGGAACACCCGGGCCTGAACAACGACCTGGGCTAAAGCACAATTAATCGATATCGAGCCTTACACACCCAACATCAATTCAACAGCAAGGGATACCCATAGTCAAGCAAAGTAAGTACCTCTGCATATACATAAACGAAGGAAAGACTTACACAAACAACCACCAAGGTAATCTGAAAATAAAGGGGTAGCGGAATGCAGCAATAATGGAACACAGAGCACTGTGGGGCCACAATAAGTATGAGGTGGTGCGTGGAATCTGGTAAGGAGTAATGGTACCAGAGCTAACGTTCGCAAATGCCATTCTATGCTTAAAATCGGATATCTTATTGCGGTTGGAAGTTAACCAAAGATCAGTAGGCCGGTTGGCTTTGGGAGCCCATCGGTCAAACCACAATTGCGGCAGTGCAGGGTGACAGGGCTTGGGCCTCTTTCGAAGTCAAAGAAGCACAGAGCAAAATTAACTTTGAAGAAAGACTCAGGAACATGGATGAAAATAAATGGGCGGCTAAAATGCACAATCATCTGTACCTGAAAAGCGTGGACACAGAATAGATGAAGAGGTCAAGAAAGTTGGCAGCCAAGTACACGCTAAGAAAAAAAAGGGTTAAAAGTGAGTCACAGCAACGTGACTCCCTTTTTCTGTGCTAAGACCCACTTTTGCGTGAGTACAGTCACAAAATAAGGGTCAACCCTTTTGCATGAGTCAATTGACTCCCAATGACTTGCGAAGAGTCGTCGTGAAAGATCGCGACTTCTTTGTGTGCAGCAATTGACGAAAGATTTTAATGCAGGAAAGAAATACGAAATAATTTCTTCTGCCTTTATGCTTGCTTCTGGTTTAGGCAGACCCTCAGGGTTTATGTCCTGGTTGTAATGCAATGTCTCTCTTTCGTCCCATGAAGAAGGGTAAAAAAAGGACACCGACCACTGAAAGAATGCAAGAAAAGACGTTTCGGCTCCCGTCAGTTCACAATCTGTTGCTCAGATTGTGAACAAGGCTCCCGTTGGAGGAGCCGAAACGTCTTTTCTTGCATTCTTTCAGTGGTCGGTGTCCTTTTTTACCCTTCTTCATGATGCCTCCCGACCAGACGGGCTTCCGTCAAAACCTCGACTTCTTTCGTTCCATGTTCTGCAATGTGGATTTTCCTTGACCATGTCTATTGACAGGTCGCATGCTTAAGCGATAGCTGGTTTCCTTTGTTAAGGAATACCAGGAATTGTCACACTGGATTATGACCATTTGTAAATCTCAGAAAAAGAATTGGCTACTAAACAGAGCACATCAACGAAGTAACAAGTTCAGTGGATGCACTCAACAGTGCCGATTGTAAATGTAGTTCAGTGACGTAAAATTTAATTTTGAGGGTTTATGTGCCGAAACTGAGATCTTATTATGAGATACACGGTAATGGGAAACTGCAGTTTAATTTTCAGCAGCTCGGGTTCTTTAACGTGCCCGGAATTCACGGTGCACGAGCGGTTCTGCATTCTGCCCCCATTGGAATGCGGCCGCCGCGGTTGTAATTGTACCCGTGACCTCGAGTTCAGCAGCACAATGCCACAGCCACTGGGCTACCGCGGTTCGTTGCGTTCCGCGACCAGAAAGAAACATCAGCGTACACTACACTGCTTTTGAGCCCCCTTAGAAATATAATAAAAAAAGTCGCAGTTTCGCCCGAAAGACGAAACTTTGATAGCTATAGCAATGCATTGGACAACTGCACGAATCAAGGTTTGTAGTTTCATCGGCTGTATAAATTGCAGTAAACATTCGTTTACTAATTACATTAGCAAGGATGAGGTCACGTGCGCACGTGCTAACATGAACAGATCTCAATCAATTGATCGCGAACGCTTGCTGTCACAGCGCTGGCGTGATGAGCGCAAACAGAGGGGACCGAACGCTTCTACTGCCTCTTTCTTCAACGCGTCTCCGAAACTTTAAATTACGCTACCTCGGCTCACCCCGCTTTTGGACCCATCGGAGATTACCTCTAACGGGGCGAGTGTGGCGCAATACCGATTTAGAGCAACGGCAATAGGAGACGCGCGCTAAACCAACGCCTCCCTTCCCCCGGCTTTCGCGCGTGTTATCACGTTTCACTGCACACCCATCAAGCCACTATCCATCGCGGCTCACCCTCGAACACTTGCTCTCACGCGCGCAGTCAACGGCGCGGGATAGCATCTTATCGCACTTGGACTTCATACGTAAGCTCACGGCAACGCCAACAGATAAATTTCACCGGCTGTGTCCATATAATCGCTATCACAAATAAACGGGAAAAGTTCTACCTTGTTTAAATTCATGGCTCTTTCATTCGTAAACATTATTTACGTGAAGCAAAATTATCAGTGAGCAAAACAATGTTTTTTTTTCCACGCGAGGAAAGAAAACCAAAACTAGTGCATGTGTTCTGCGGCCCCAAAGTGATCCAAAGCCGTAGCCATCAAAAGCCTGCCACCATTTTGTAGTTGTGTTGCATCATGAGCGAGCACGCTGTCGTTGTTGAATGGCTCTGAAAGCACTGCGTTAGGGGTGACTGCAACCGGACGTTATCGCAAGTTACGGTGGGAACTTCTTTCCGTGCTACGTGATTGCGACGACAAGGACGGCCAGCGGTAGGGTGTCACCGATTTATTTTTTGCCGACATCGAACAAGTGCAGCTCGCAGGACCGTGGCAACCCGAAGTGTTGCGGTCTGCACTGCATTGTCTTTCATTGTGATGCGAGAGATAGTAACGCACAGAGACGGCCAGATGCCTATGAAAGCCTGCCAGCATGGAGTGACTGTGCCATTTTCTCTTAAAGTCTCAGGTGAGTATATCAGCTTTTGTTCGAGTTTACAAACAGCGCGGTGCTCGGCCCTTCCGGTTTGGCTACATTTTGCGCGGCGTTTCTCTTGGCAGTTACAGACATGCGAGCGGATGCATGTGAAAATACTAGTGGCAGACGGATGCTTTAGGAGAGCGTATGATATTATAACAAAGCTGTACTGCTAGGAGAAACACCGTTTTTATCGATCCTAGTAATGAGCGGCCTGTTCGCATTGAAAAACCCGCAGAATAACAAGTACTGCATAGCTTGAAGTGTAGAAAAAAATAGTAGCACCAATGTGACATTCCCTGCCGAAGACAAGTCGTCCAAAACGTTGAAGACAGCTTGTGTATCTTGACGATTCGCTAGCGCTTCAGGTACATTACCGATAATAATAAAATCACTGCAATGCTGTATAAGCGTTGAAACAAAATAAATTTATTGTCTTTTTGGCTGCAGATCAGAAACACATTAGCTAACAATCTAAACCGATGTATAATGTATTATTTCTCAAGTAATCTTTATTTTCACTGTTACTATTTAAAAGCATGAATTTGCTGCAACCTCTATATAGTGAAACCTACTAGGGTTTCAAAAGCGAGGTATGTTCTGTGGTGAATTTGTAATATTATTACTGGATTTTCTATTTTGTGTCTTGTGTTCTATGGAAAAAAGGGTCCTTTCATTTGTATTTTTAGGTTAGTATATTTGTATTTGTATATTTGGCAAGCAGAAATGAGTTCATTGCAAAGTTTTACCTCCCAGTGAGCTGCATATGAATCCACCCAAGTTAAACCTGTCTTGGCTATTGGAATGTACGTGTAAAAATTTCAAGTACAGCTGTTGTTGGCTTAATCGCTGTAGGATATTTTATTGTAAAAGTGGAATTCTTGGTATTATTTTACTCTGACAGCATTGAATGAAATATAATGAGGTGTGGTGTATTATTTTACTAATTTAATTTTAAAAATTTCGTCTGTCATGTATCAGAGATTAGTTTACCTTCTTGTAGAAACAATGCTGGTGTTATCTCCTACTCTACTGCTGTTTTCCTGCACATTTTTGTAATTTTGAAATGTACATTATTTTAGGTATTGAAGAAGCGGCAACAGCTACAGGAAGTAGCCAACTTATCCAGCACATTATGGGTGAGAAATCGCACAGGCACTTTGTAATTTTTCATTAGCAGTATGATGCTATATGTCGTAATTTTTTGTTTTCATTCCTTTCTTATTTATTTCAGTATTATTGTGCAAACGGTAATATGTTTACACAGAGATAGAGTAATCGCTCAAGGACGAGAAAGCGCTGGAGGAGACAAGAGACACAAGCCTCCTTTGTCCATGTCTCAATGTTGCACAGTTACTCTGTCGTTATCTACCAACAAGGCAAAATTTCTCGTCGGGTACGTTTACTAATTCTCTGTTATTCCAATTTCATCAACACGACACTGAAAAGACATATGTACACACACACGAAGACGGAGACAGAAGCATTGCTGCAGCCAATGTTTCGAGAAGGAGTAGGAGACAAGTAGTCTTGTCGACGCGTTGGCTCGAGCGACATTCCTTGTTCTACCACTATTTACCGTTAAAAGGAACCATTATTGCTCATGCTGAAGTATTATGCATTATGGAATAAAAATTAGCAGGATCAAATGTCGAGAATGTGAAAAGTTTTTCTGTATTCTAATAATGCTAGAGCCAAGACACAGGCTGAAAAACACGAATAAGATTTCGAGAAGCACAATATTATTCTTCACTACCCGGTTGGCCAGCTTCATTTGCAGCTTGCACTTTATTGCATTAATGACCATAGAAAATCGTTTATTGAAGTAGCTTGATAATTTACTTATGTCAAGAGACGTTGAACTTGGATAAATGCAGGTTAAAAATATACAATGACATTTTAAGATGGCAGGCTTGCAGTTGACAGGCACATCTACTCATGGCGTGAGCACAGGTTCGGGTTGCACACTCTTTTTGTCTTTGCTGGCATTTTCATATGCATAACTGCTGCTTTGTTTTTGTCGGGGTTCTGATTGTGTTGTAGGACCTAATTGTTTACCTTTATTTGTATTGGTAACCATGTTACACAGACAACTGCTGCATTTTTGTAAATTACGACATGGTAGAACTTCGAACATTTGTGCAAATTTGTTGCAGGTACAACTTGGCGGCTCCTGCCTTCCGCCACCACCCTCTCCCGACTGCGTCCACTAGAGAGTTGGCAGCCTTAGTGATGATGCCAAGCAGGCCGACGAAGACAGCAAGATGCAGGTAAATACATGTAATCCAGCACCGTCCTCTTGACTGAAGCAGCTTGTGGCCACTCGGCAATGAATTAACTTGCAAGTAGTTTAGACGCCCCACTATTGGTGCAGCAATGCTTAAGTCCACGCAATTTGTTTTAGCCACCAAAAAGCTATCTGGATTAGACGAACCACGATGCACATTTTGATACTAGTGGAGAGCATTTATACAATTTTTTCTTGCTTAGCAGAAAAACTATGTTGATAAAGCTTTACCAATTTGAAAGCAATACAATGTGCTCTCAGATCTGGTATTTGGCATAGTTTTCCTAGGACCGCCGCATTGTTAAACCTGGGGATAAATATACGCCAAAACTGAGTTTTCTGCAAGTTCATCCTCATCTTTGTGCACTTCTTCATGAGATATATAATTCTGAAACCATTTTGTGTACTCAGCACATCTCCTGAGCACTTGGATCAAGTTAGTTGACAGCTTTTGCTAGAAGCCATTTCTCTGAAAATAAAAATGAGCCATTTTGCCCATTTTAACGGCCCATAATAAACTGGACAATGGCCAATGCTCAAGGGATACAATTTTAGGTGTAAGACCTCTTCATTCTCCTGAGAAAAATTTGTTCTGCTCTCATATTGAAGGAACCGGTATCTCGGCTATGCCTTTTGGTGCCTTAGAACAAAACTCGCATAGAACTTACGCTAGTTCGGAGGGCCAAGTAACGTATTGACATTACGTTAAGGTGTAATTATTGATACACGCAAGACAAAATGACGAGCATTCCATCCTATAGGTAGTTCCTCACATTTATTTATACTTTTTGCACATTTATTTACCTTCAGTCTGGTGACTTGTGTCTGCTTTCATTATTAGCTTACCATCATAGATGGGTAAGCTAATAATGAAAATCTGAAGCTTACCATCATAGATGGTAAGCTTCAGATTTGTACTATGTTGAAGAATAATATGGTGCTTATAGATGTGGGTTTCTGTTTCTCAGGTTGCCGCGAAATTCTACCCAACTAACCAGACTAACCATTCTAAGCAGACTCCATGCGTTGATGTCAGATGATGCCAGGGATCAAGGCAACCTGTTTTGCTCCAGCATTCAACACTTGGTGACCCCTCTACATGTTTCACCTATTTCGCAGCTGTACCTCGGCTGCCATATATCCAAACAGCATCGCCAGCTGTGACCACTTATCGAACCATGAGCAAATATTGGCGTGAAGTGTTCCCTGGGCTTGACATTCTATTTGCTCCTTAAGATTCCTAGCAAACACTCTTGTTCTAACTTATCTGTTTTAGTACCCAATTTTTAACTGGCAAGTGCCTGTGGCTGAGTCAGACCGTCCAAAAACGGCCTTCATCACACCGGACGGTTTATTTGAATTCACCGTGATGCCATTTGGCCTGTGTAATGCGCCTGCCACATTTGAAAGAATGGTGGACAACATCTTGCGCGGCCTCAAGTGACAGATATGCTTGTGTTATCTGGACGACATCGTTATCTTTTCACCGGACTTTCCTTCCCACTTACCATGACTTGAACGCGTCCTCAAATGCGTCGCCGATGCTGGCCTCCAGCTTAACTTGAAGAAGTGTCGCTTCGCCGCCCGGCAGCTGGTCATCCTCGGCCATGTCGTGTCGAAAGAAGGTGTACTCCCTGATCCGGCGAAACTACAAGCTGTTGCCCAGTTTCCACGACCAAAGACCTTGAAAGACCTGCGCAGCTTCATTGGGTTAGCGTCATACTTCCGCCGTTTCATCCGTAATTTCGCCACCATAATAGCACCTTTAACGCCGCTTCTTGGTGGTGACCACAACTTGTCGACCTGGTCACCGGATTGCGATGCAGCATTCATGAAGCTGCGTCGTCTCTTGACGTCTCCCCCAATCCTGCGCCATTTCGACCCAAGCGCTCCAACATAAATTCACACAGATGCCAGTGGCGTCGGCCTTGGTGCCGTTCTTGCTCAGAGAAAGGTGGGCTTCGATGAGTACGTCGTCGCCTTCGCCAGTCGTGCACTCACTAAACCTGAATTGAACTATTCAGTAACTGAAAAAGAGTGCCTGGCTATAATTTGGGCCATAACCAAATTCCGCCCGTATCTCTATGGCCGCCCATTTGACGTGATTACTGATCACTATTCGCTGTGCTGGCTGTCGTCCTTAAAAGAACCACCCGGTCGTCTTGCTCGATGGGCGCTTAGACTGCAGGAGTACTACATTCGAGTGCTGTACCGTTCTGGCCGAAAACACTCGGATGCGGATGCCTTGTCTCGTTCGCCACTAACAGACGAGGTTACCTCCCCGAAAGTCCCATTGTCCGAGTCTTCCCTTGCTGCCACGGATATCCTTCTGGAGCAGAAGAAAGACCCTTGGATTGTGTCAATGCTCAGTTTCTTGTCCACCGCATCGACGACCACTACCAATCGCGCCTTACGTCGCCAAGCACATCACTTCTCCATTCGCGACGGGCTCTTGTACCGTCGTAACTACCTCCCGGACGGCCGCAAATGGTTGCTTGTCATCCCTCGACATCTACGTTCGGATATTTGTGCAGCGTTCCACGACGATCCCCAGTGCGCACATGCAGGTGTACTAAATACATACGCGCGTCTACGCCTTCGTTACTACTGGCGAGGGATGCATCGATTCATCCGTCAATATGTCCGCTCCTGTCTCGTTTGCCAATGCCGCAAAGATCCCCCTCGTCGTTCAACCGCTCCATTGCAGCCTTTGCCTTGCCCAGCACGTGCTTTTGATCGAGTAGGCATCGACATTTATGGACTGTTGCCAACCACATCAGACGGCAACCGCTGGGTAATCGTGGACATCGACCATCTTACGTGATATGCGGAAACTTCCCCTTTGTCCAGCGCTTCTGCACGTGACGTCGCCTGGTTTCTTCTGCCCTACATCATCCTTCGCCACGGAGCTCCCAGGGAATTACTCAGTGACAGAGGCCGTGTCTTCCTCTCCGACGTCATCGAGGCTCTCCTCAAAGAATGCCGCGTCATTCATCGCACAGCTACTGCATACCATCCGCAGACTAATGGCATGACCGAGCGCTTTAATCGAACTCTTGGTGACATGCTGGCCATGTACGTTGCATCCGACCAAACCAAATGGGACCCTATTCTACCATTTCTGACTTACGCTTATAATACCGCCACGCAGACGACCACGGGAGTTTCGCCCTTCTTTCTCCTGTACGGACGCGAACCTTTTTCTACAATGGACACTATCCTTCCGTACCGCCCTGACAACACAGAAACCACTACCTTGTCTGAAGCTGCTGCACACGCAGAAGAGTGTCGCAAGCTATGCCGTATATTTACGTCAGAAGACCAGCAACGCCAGAAGCACCATCGAGAAACTTCCCAAGCTCCTGCGTCCTATGCTCCTGGCTCGCTAGTGTGGCTTTGGGTTCCAGCCCCTACCCCTGGACTGTCACCGAAACTCGCCTCGAAGTACCAGGGCCCCTACCGCGTGATCAAGCAAACGTCTCCAGTGAACTATATCGTGGAACCGCTCGAGCTATCTTTGGATCATCGCCGTCGAGGACGCGACATTGTGCATGTCCAGCGTCTCAAGCCGTACTATGATCCGCCTGTCTTGTCCTACCCCTAGGTCGCCGGGACGGCTCCTTTTTCCGCGGGGGAGATAAGTGTACTGTGAAATAAGGAGCAGTGGGGATGTATCTGTGAGAGAGAGAACGACGAGAGAGATAAGCCTTGCGTTGGTGCTCGATCGGCTGTGCTACCTCTCACTGCTTTATCGTTCTAGTCGCGAACGCTGACTTCCCCAAGTGCTTCGTAACAGTAAGCTGAAAGACAGCACTCCACGTGTGTACATTCAGGAAAACTTGACTCGGCATGATAGAGAACTACTTCGATCGATAAAGGCTGCGGCCAGAGAAAAGGGCTATCGCTATGTTTGGCATGTGAACGGCAAGGTTTTGGTGCGAAAAACTGATGGAGCCAGAGCCGTACATGTCATGAGCACCGAGGACTTCGAACGGCTGTAATGGACATGCACTTTTACTTGCCACGTGAAGTAAACGCTGTTGTGTCAAAGTTATTACCTGCTTCTGTAAAATGTATACCCTGAATGCCAGGTCTGTTAGAAACAAGGTATTCCCCTTAGAAGAGATGTTTGCTGAATTTAATTCTTATTTTCAGCAATCATGCTGACTGAAACATGGTGCTCAAATGACCAAGATGTTTTTAGGCTGCAGCATTACAAAACATTCTACCTAAACCGAAGTGATTCCAGAGGGGGCGGTGTTGCTGTGTTGGTTCAGGAGAATATCGAATGTCAACTAATTGAACGTTATTGCCTAATCACGTCTGACTTCGAAGTGCTTACACTGCTTGCGGACAAAACAGTGCTTTCTGTCTGGTACCGCCCACCGAAGGGCAGCGCTACTAAGTTCCTGGAATTTTACGACTCTTTTCTAACATTTATTACTGAAAATAGTTTTATTTTGATTGTCGGTGGGAACTTTAACATTGATATGGGTTCTAGTAACCAAAATGCACGAGATTGTAGTACTGTTGTCATTTCTAATGGTTTCAACAATGTAATCACTGAACCCACTAGAATCACTACTGAGTCCAGTTCAGTGTTGGACCTTCTTATTACGAACTCACAACTATGTACAACAAAATCTGGCGTGATATCGTATCATATAAGCGACCACCTGCCTGTGTTCCTCTGTATTAACGGTAGTAGACTACACACAAACAATAATGAGGAAATATACTATCGGATGATAACAGGTCTTACGCTTGACAGGTTCCGCGATGAGGTGCTAAAGGTTGATTGGACGAACGAAAGCCAGTTAACCGACGCAAATGAAAGGTATAATGTGTTTCTTGATCAGTTTAAAAAATTGTATTGCTCTCATTTTCCTTTAAAGTCTCGCCGCAAAAGTCGTAAAATACGGAAGCCATGGGTAACAACGGAATTAAGGCATGAAATGAAAATAAGGGACCAACTTTACCAATGATTTCTTAGCACACGAGTGCCTGATGACATAGTCATTTATAAGAAACACAGAAATAAGCTGACCAAAAAACTCAGACGCGCACGAATAGAATACAATCTTTCTTTTCTAAACGTTGAACATGACAGACATGATTTGCTATGGTCTCGACTAAACACGCTCCTACACCGCCGCAAGTTTAACGCCGCACCCTCGAAACTACAAGTCAATGGCCAAGAATTATCTGGAAACGATTTAGCTGATGCATTTAACACTTTCTTTTGTAAGACTAGCACAAGCAGTGGCTTGCATGATGCCTTAGAATACATGAATACACCGAACAGTTACTCTATATTTCTGCAACCCGCAACAGCTCAGGAAATAATATCTGTGATACAGAGCCTAAAAAAACAGTACATGCCATGATATCGATGACCTCCAGGTGCGGCCTGTGAAACACGTCGCTGATATCATAGCGCCAGGTCCTGCCAACATTTTTAATACTTGCATAACGACAGCATTTTTTCCGACAAAAATGCAGATAGCAAAAGTAACTGTAATATATAAAAAAAAGGCAACCGAAATGATTTGGGTAACTATAGGCCGGTGTCAATACTACCTGTGATCTCGAAAGTCTTCGAAAAACTTTTGCACTTGCGTTTATCCAAGTTCATTGAAAAGTACCAACTGCTTACTTCACAACAATTTGGCTTCACTAAAAACAAATCAACTGAACTGGCACTTCTTACACAGAAAGAGTTTATACTTGAACAGTTTGAACAAAAGTCTATAGCACTTGGTGTATTTGTCGATTTTTCAAAGGCTTTTGACTTGGTGGATCACGGGATTTTGTTGCAAAAATTACATCACTATGGGATTCGCGGAAAGGCATTAGAATTAATACGGTCGTATTTATCACAGAGCAAGCAAGTGGTTCAGCTAGCTAATACATGTTCTGCAGTTAAATCTATCCAAACTGTTGTACCACAAGGTAGCATACTTGGACCTCTCCTCTTTAATCTGTATCTTAATGATATTATAAATATAAACCCTGAAGTAAAATTTATTATTTATGCAGATGATGCTACTTTCTTCTTCTCAGGGAAAAATATTCCGGAAATAATATCCGCATGTAACGAAACCTTGAATGCGCTGGGAAAATGGGCAGCATCAAACTCCATGCGTATAAATGAAAAGAAAACTAAGGCAATAATTTTTCGGCCAATAAACAAAATAATTCCGCCACACCAACCCATAGTACTGGCCTCCCGTAATATAGATATTGTAGAGAGTTTCAAATGTCTTGGCGTAGTTTTTTCTTGTCATATGTCTTGGGACGATCATATAAACTATCTAACCACGAAGTTAGCTCCAATCACTGGCATAGTGGGCCGATTAAGATACCAACTATCAGCACGAACTAAATTGCTTCTTTATAATACGCTTTTCTATTCTCACCTAAACTACTGCCAACTAGTATGGGGAACCTCAGCTCCCTCTAGCTTGCAAAGCATTCA
The DNA here is from genome assembly GCF_013339745.2 of Dermacentor silvarum. Taxonomy (NCBI): domain Eukaryota; kingdom Metazoa; phylum Arthropoda; class Arachnida; order Ixodida; family Ixodidae; genus Dermacentor; species Dermacentor silvarum. Next base: position 72,732,003 of record NC_051164.1, on the reverse strand, counting down.
TCTTTTACAAAAAAAAAATACATTCGTCATGTTTATAATGCACCATACCGATCCCACAGCTCAACTTTTTCTCAATGCCAGGGTAATCAGTATACACAACTTGTATAAATACAGACTGAGCGTGAAGTTCAAAACTGAGATAAGAGAAAACCTCAGAAGTCTACAAATTCTAGCAAATTTGGAAAATAAATTATCATGCTACCCAACTAGACATGCAGAAAGCTGGTTAGTTCATACTCCTCGTCTTAGTACCGGAAAACAGCGTTTATCTTACACATTACCCTGTCTTTTGAACGCCTACGAATTAGATGGCTTTGACTTTTCTTCTTCTTATCGGAATCTCCGTATTATGTACAGTGCTTAATTTTGCACACTTCCTTTCGCTGTGATTTCATGTTGTTGCGTGGATTTTATTGTTAATATAATCTGTTTTTGTTCAAGACACCATCATTGGACTGTTTGTGCCAATTTTGTGTATACTTTTATGAGTTGATTTGCTGCTTCTGCCAAAATAAACAAATCAGGGGCTGTGGGCTGGTCAAGCTGCATGTGAGCAGCTTTTTCCCTCCTTCCTCCCATCTAATTTGTATGATGGCAAATAAACTTATTATTATTATTAAATAAAACTCCCGCGGACAACGAATTTTTTATGAATCAATTAAACAATTCCAAGCGGGTCAACCATAATGTTGTTCATTGGGCATCGGTGTATGTAAACAAATGATACCAATTTAAAGTTATACGCGTATCTAAGACACCTAACACCACCCTCGTGTACTATTTATATAACTTTTTATTAGAACTGGTCAACTTGTACAAGAAATTATATATCGCATTCAACCTTATCTGGGCAACCCACATTGACCATATAGTGAATAAGGCTAATCGCGCGCTTGCTTACTTAAGGCAAAATATTTTACGTTCTCCAGACTACTTCAGAATCAGAATCAGTCTATTCAATGCAAAAACGGGGATAATTGCATAAGTATATACAGAAGGAGATCCCGTATTTAGAAAATGAAATGAGACTTCCTATGGATTATGACAAAAATTATTAATACACACAACAATGGAAACATGTAAAGTTTATGAAAGGTTTAAAAAAAGCATAAATGAATACAAACACAGCAGCTGAATGCATTACATAAAAAAAGCGGCCGATTCCACGCCTTGTGGGAATCGATGTTAGGCGAAGCAGTGTGCGGGGAGCCTACCAAGTTAACGAAACGACCATGAGAGCACCAAGACGTAGGTACTTTCATGACCTACATGACGCGCAGGTGATGACATTCATGTCACGACATGCGTCCATGAGTCCCTTTAGCAAAACCCAAGATGCCTTAAGGCGAAAGCCTTAATCATGCTCATGACTTAGACTTCGACCATCAACATTTAGCATTTTCCTTCACTTAGTACCACATTCGAACCCGTTGCATTACCTTTTGAGTGTTAATCTTTTTTTCGCTGTGTCATTGTCATTTTTGCTCAGTCATGGTGATGACTATGACTTCTACCATCATCTTTTAGTGTATCCTTCACTTAGTACCCACGACAGAACCCATTTCAGTGGCTTTTGAGTTAATTATGTTGATCAGTTTTCGCTGGGGCATTGTAATGACCTACATGACATGCATGTCATGACATTTATGTCATGACATATCACTTGTGTTCGTCATATACTCCTGTCATACTATGCCAATTTTGGTACCTACCAAGATAACGAAGGCACTATGAGAGCACCAAGACCTAGGCGGCTGTTTCATGACCTACACTACACGCATGTCATGGCATTCTTGTCATGACATATCATTTATGTTCTTCATATATTTTTGTCATAGTATGCAAATTTTGGTACATAGCAAGTTAACGAAACGACCATGAGAGCACAAACACGTAGGCGGCTAGATAGATAGATGGATAGATAGAAAAATCGACTAATGAGGAAAAATTCACTAATTAAGTTTTTTTAACTAATTACCTTAGGGTCCATATTGCAATTCACACATTGTAGCCGTGTAGTTTGAAAGGCAGATCCACTTGCAACGAATTCTCAGTATGACACCAGTTTCGAGATTATTCCCGAACTTTGCGGAGGAATGCATTGGCGTTCCTGTTACTTTTGTGCTTCAATGCATAAAACGATGTTTTGCCAGGAAAGTGACTGCAATTACCGGTAGGTATGGTTAACGGTATGTATTTGACGCTGCTTTCCATAAAGTTACAGGTATCGGGAATGTTTCGTGTGTGCTGATTCGATGGCTACATTTCTCGCTCTAGCATCGCAGCAGTGAAATATGTCTTGTCTAGTTACTTTGTTTTCCTGTCGTATAATCATTGGCAAAAATTAGTCCGGAGCTACCTACTTTGGTGTCCCCCATAATCACCGAGTTGCTTTGGAATATTATGCCACCTAATCTAAATCTGCAGCAAAAGAAAAGACATTACGGTTTTCTGGGCTGTTTCCCGATTAACGCAGGCGGGAGCCCATTTGCAGTAAAGTATTGCTCAAGCTAGCCATTTGCCGCTATATTAATGTAAGCCACATGTTTTCACTAGAGAATGCATGACTGTGATGAAGTTGAGCTCAGGGTTGTTTGTAGTCGACGACTCGGAAGTTAAGTCCACAGACTCAATACTGATAGTACTCTAAAAGATAACGGCACAACACTGAGCCCAAACACGAGAATAATACAGTTGTGTGCAAACTAGTGTGCTACAGCTGCTATTGCTTTCAATGTTGCTGTTAGCATTCTTCATAAGATTCACCCAGAGTGTATGTCAGTCTGTTGGGCTGTTTATCAGTATGTAAACTTCTACACGCCAACTTGGTGCACTGGGTAGTCCATGGTTTTAATGGGTAGAGCATCAGACTGCTGGGCTGAGTGAACAGGGTTCGAAACCAACCTTCGGACCAGTTTGGTTCACTGGGTATGTTATGGTATGTGCCACTCATCAATGAACGTCTTTCGCACCAACTTGGGTCTCTCGGTTTATGCCAATATGTACCGCCCTTGAGTGAATATTCTCGACACCAACTTGGGTCACTGTGTATGTGCCATTTCGTATGCACCACGTTTTCAATGAATCTATTTCACGCCTGCTTGCGTGATTGGGCAATTCTAGCAGCCTGATGTCTGGTGGCCTGCCCGGCGGATCTGGTGGCCAGCTGTTCTAGTGACCTGGTATCATGCTGCCAGTGCTGCGCACCTGGCGGCAAGATCTAGCAACCTGGTGCTTTGCTGCCCGACTGTCGGATCTGGTATGCAGTATTCTAGTCACCTGGAATGTTCCTGCCTGCTAAGCTGGCCTGGTGTCTTGTAGCCTACCCTACGGAGCAGGTGGTCAGCTATTCCAGTGGCCTGGTATCTTGATGCCCACCCTACGGACCTAGTGGACACGTGTTCTTGGCACCTGGTGTGTTGAGGCCGCACTAAAGACCTGGTAACCTGATATTCGAGTGGCCTGGTGTCTTGCTGTTCGACCTGGGGACCTCGTGGTCAACTGTTCTAGCGACCTGGTATGTTTCTGCCCACCCTACGAACCTGACCGAGTCGTCTTCCGCAGCCATCTTCTCGGACTCCCAAATTTGCGCCGACGGAGGAGAGCAACCACGTGATAAAACCCGTCACGAAGCCGTCTGGGGCCTCGTCCAGCCCCAGGTCGAAAAACGACGAAGGCAACGACGTCATGCTGAACGACATGTCGGGAATGCCGGTGCTTGGCGAGAAGCCCACTTACCGGGTCAGCCTGGAACGTCTCGGCCCTTCTCATCGCCTTAGGCGTCTTAGTTACTGTCTTGTTAGTAGCCACGGCACTGTACCGATGCCGTCGACGATGCAGGGAAAGCGCGGATGATTCCGAAATGAAGCCCCTGTCCAAGTACGCGGATGTAGATGTTGGCGAAACTTTCTCTTGAGCACGCCTGCTCTGGTCACGTGTGAGCTTTAGCGTGAAGTAGTATCGGCCGTACGTGGCGTTTTGTCAAAACCTGAGCGACCGTCTCTTAGTGGACGCTTGAAGTTCAAAGCACAATGCGCGGCAGGTCGCGCACCGCGATGTTTGCAATTTTTGTCCGCCTATTGAGACTGATTTGAACTTTCTCGGGTGCAACTGAGCGTCGCGACATCCTCCGACAGAATGTCGTACCTCCCAAGCTCTTTGAACCGCTGCATAAACATGTGAATTATTTAAATTGAAAATCAGACTGCCCCATATAGCGAGCGCTCTTAAGCTCGTCGCAGTACCGGGCCCTTCGAGTGAGAAAGAGTTTCGGTGATTCAGGCCAACGAAATGAATGGCTTGTTGGGCAATCTGCCGCCAGGTAGATGTTGCGTGCAAGTACGTTCTTCCTGTGGCAAGTAGGAGCAAGAGGAAAGCTTTCCGACTTGGCCCATGATGTCTCTGCGATCAACAATTCCGTGCAGCGCAGCCTTAGTGCTAAACAACCAACACTGACTGCTCGGTATATCTCTGTTCTTCCTTCTGAATCATGACTTTGATCCACTTCCGCGCTATGACAAGTCGTGTTGTCACTTGGACGCTATACAGGGTGTTTCATTTTAGCTGCACCCGCCGTGGTTGCTCAGTGGCTATGGTGTTGGGCTGCTGAGCACGAGGTCGCGGGATCGAATCCCGGCCACGGCGGCCGCATTTCGATGGGGGCGAAATGCGAAAACACCCGTGTACTTAGATTTAGGTGCACGTTAAAGAACCCCAGGTGGTCCAAATTTCCGGAGTCCCCCACTATGGCGTGCCTCATAATCAGAACTGGTTTTGGCACGTAAAACCCCATAATTTTCATTTTAGCTGCACCAAATTTTTCAAAATTGCCTGCGGCAGATAGCACAATTATAATCGTTGATCAAAACTACTCGATGAGGCGGCCATTACTTCCACGAGAAATAAAATCGCCTAATTGAATAATTAACATAATTACGATAATTAACTTTTTAACTAATTATTTTACGGCACATCTTTCAATCTACGAATTATAGCCGCTGATTTAGCAAGGCGTATACACTTGGAACGAATTCTCAGGACTGAATAAGTTTCGAGATATTAATTTTCAAAGTGTCCGGCGAAATGCATGGGCGTTCCAGTTAACTTTTTGAGGAAAACGCTGTTTTATGCATTGAAGCACAAAGTTAACTGTAACGTCCATGCATTTCGCCGGACACTTTGAAAATTAATATCTCGAAACTTAATCAGTCCTGAGAATTCGTTCTAAGTGTATACGCCTTGCGAACTCAGCGGCTATAATTCGTAGATTGAAAGATGTGCCGTAAAAATAATTAGTTAAAAAGTTAATTACCGTAATTATGTTAATTATTCAATTAGGCGGTTTTATTTCTCGTGGAGCTAATGGCCGCCTCATCGAATAGTTTAGATCAAGGATTATAATTGTGTTACCTGCCCCAGGAAATCTTTAAAAATTTGGTGCAGCTAAAATGAAACACCCTGTATAGCGTGCTGCGTGAATCTCGGTGCTCACAAGTTTGCTTCAAGGTCCCGAATCCATGGTGGAATGAAAGCAATCTGCCTCCTGCTTCGCGACTTCACTTACGCTCGTTGGGGTGGTCGTCGTCGTCGCCAAATATGGAGACATAAGACATGAGTCTTCGAGACGCGTTCAGGGGCATGTTCAGTCTTCGCAATAAAGGTACCAACGTTGTTAAATAATTGTCTATTTTTGTTTTGTGAAGGACTTTCCTCAATAGCCGCCCCACCGTTTGTCAGAACAGGTGTGTGGTGCGCTTCCTTCCTTCCAAGTGGCCTGAGCGAACTTCTACGGAATTTCACCGTGTTTTGTATTTTGTACAGGCATTGTGCTTTCTCTAGATGTGTTGCAATTTGTTTAACCTCCTTTTTTTCGTTTTCCAGGGCAGGGTAGCAAACCGGACACTCCCGTGCTGATAACCTCCTTGCATTTACCTTTAAAATTTTTCCACTCGCTCATTTTCTGATGCTTGAGAAATCGGCAGTCTGCATTCAATGAAAGAGTCATCTCATCCAAGTAAGAAAACGAGATTCGTGCAACGTGTTTCCTTGCGGTTCTTTAAGAAAAAAACTTTACGTCGGGGATTGGCAAGTCAGGTGCATGACCAAGTCGGACATGCTCTCGTCAGGGAATTCAGCGCTAAATCTTTTTGAATAAAACTAATCGAATAAGAAATATCTCAGCGTATTGACTGATAGTTAAGGAAATTAGGGGCTCAAAATATATGTAAAAAGGAATAGAGTCAATTGTGCAAAATATTTATTCCCAAATAAATTAGTTTGGTTTCGACGATTTCCCAACGAGAGTGTTTCTGTATTTCGAGTGCAGTTCAAGGGGGGAAAACCGAGAGGTCCCTGCGCTATAGCTTCCTATGTGCTAAGAAAAAATAAATACCATGCCGCGCATGTCAATGTCTGGTTTTTCAGCCCTCCACTGGAGCGACGTACCGCCTATCCACAGTAAGTATCGGAGAGTGATAGCGAAGTCCTTACGTTATTTTGTGTTGTCGCTGAAGCTGTGACTAACTAATGACACGGTTCTCTTAATAATAATAAACCAGTACACGAATTGAGCACGCGTCCTCGGATCAAGTGAAGTGTGGCGAGGTCATGTTACTTCCACTGGGCGCACGAGCGCGCGGCGCAATATGAGCGCCAACTTACTGGCAAATGCGTATCATGAGATTAGGTAGCAAAGAAGAAAGGCGGGGAGCTGATGTAGCTCAAGGAAAGTTTTGCTGCGTAATACTTGCAGCCAAGATCTTTTTCGTTTGAGCAAGTTTGCTTCCTGCACATGTAAAAAAAGAAAAAGCGCATCTCATTAGATAGCAGGCAGTGCAAAAATTTCGAAACGCAGGTGGCTGCGTTAGTTTGCGGATGTTTTGAGCCCCGGTTAGGTACCCCAGTCTGACTCTTATCACCCGGTGGTCGGTTAACTATATAAAAAAAAAAAGTTGGTTGGTTGCCCAATTGCGCGTCATATCCCCCCCCCCCCTCCCCGTATAGCGAAGGGAGTATAGCACGTTTTTCGCTAATCAGAAGGCACGAGAGTTACTACGATTAGCAGGACTAATTTCGGAGTGATGTTGCCATCATCCCAGATGCACATATTGCGCACGAATGCACAAATTATGCACTACTGCTACAGACTAGCTCCTTGCTGCAAACTGAAGTTTCTCGCGTGCAATCGCTTACACGACGCCCTACAGAGTGAATTGTACCATCGGATACATCCGATGAAGTCGGCAACTTACGCGAAGGAAGTGCTCGTTTCCCGTAAGTCTAGCGCGAAATATGCGTCGTATGTCTAGCCGACCTCCCTGCCTTTTCACGCTCTCGCTTTGAAAAAGGTCTATCGATCGGTGAGTGAATCAATCAATCTCGTCTCCGAATTTAGTTTGCTTCCGCACGTCCACTAAATCGCTGTCGGCGCCCGTCGAAGGGAACGCCGTTCTTCGTATGCGTTGTTTCTTTCGCTCCAGCGACTGCTTCCGCAGGAACAGCGGAAGCCGGGAACATTCTCCGCATTCTCCTTTGCGCGCCTCATTGGTTCGGCGGCGAAAGACGGATGGCAATACGACGAGCTTTCATAATGTGCAACTGCTGGGCGCGCACCCGCGCAGCGTAGAAGGGAACGACAGACAAAACGAAGCAAGCCGCGCTGCCCGTACGCTTTCGTAGCGTGCACAGCCATCGTCGCCACACATCGTCGTCGGCAATAATGAAAACGCCGTGACTAATCATTTCTTTCTTTTTCGCTTCCATGTTGTGCTTCCATGCACTTACTCTGGCTGGGCTCTTTGATTGGCCGGTATATACGCTTCCCTTACACACTAATCCAACCATCCAAACACCGTCCCCTGGTCATCTCTCGTGCCTTTCCGAGCGATGTTCGCAGAGTAACAACGGCACTGGCAGAGCAGGCAGGCTACGTTGAGCAGGCTCGTGCGCGGGATGATTGCCAGAACAACGGCGCAAAACTGCGGCCCAAACTTGCAGCGTTCTCATTCTCGCCCACGTTTTGTAACGCGGCAGGAAAGGTGCTATTCTCCAACAAACGGGATACGTGCGTGCGTGCGTGCGTGCGTGCGTGCGTGCGTGTGTGTGTGTGTGTGTGTGTGTGTGCGCGTGCGCGCGCGCGCCTTCACTTCTGTACGAAGCAAAGAAGACAGCAGGAGGCAACAGAAGCGCACTTTGGAGATGCAAAGCCAGACTTTTCAAACTGCAATAAAAGAATGAGCTGCGCCAACCGCAGCACGTATGAGTGCGTTGTCATTGTGTTCCTTGCCATGCCGCAACGATAGGTCACGGTAACGACCGAGCGGTCGGGCAATCCTCTAGCGATGAGGTCGGGGTGATTTTCACGTGCATGTCAGGAGGAGGAGGGGGGTCGATTAGCGATGAGGTGTCACTGGGGGGGGGGGGGGGGGGGTTGATTAGCGACGAGGTCGGGTCACTTTTCACGCGTATGTTGGGGGGGGGGGGGGTGATTAGCGACGAGGTCGGGGCGAATTTCACGTGTAATGGGGGGGGGGGGTGATTAGCGACGAGGTCGGGTCACTTTTCACGCGTATGTTGGGGGGGGGGGGGTTTATTAGCGACGAGGTCGGGGCGAATTTCACGCGTATGTTGGGGGGGGGGCGGTGATTAGCGACGAGGTCGGGGCGAATTTCACGTTGTTATGGGGGGGGGGGGGTGGTGATTAGCGACGAGGTCGGGTCACTTTTCACGTGTATGTTGGGGGGGGGGGGGTTGATTAGCGACGAGGTCGGGGCGAATTTCACGTGTAATGGGGGGGGGGGTGATTAGCGACGAGGTCGGGTCACTTTTCACGCGTATGTTGGGGGGGGGGGGGTGATTAGCGACGAGGTCGGGGCGAATTTCACGTGTAATGGGGGGGGGGGGGATTAGCGACGAGGTCGGGTCACTTTTCACGCGTATGTTGGGGGGGGGGGGTTTATTAGCGACGAGGTCGGGGCGAATTTCACGCGTAATGTTGGGGGGGGGGGTGATTAGCGACGAGGTCGGGTCAATTTCACGTGTAATGGGGGGGGGGGGGTGATTAGCGACGAGGTCGGGTCACTTTTCACGTGTATTGGGGGGGGGTGATTAGCGACGAGGTCGGGGCGAATTTACGTGTAATGGGGGGGGGGGGGTGATTAGCGACGAGGTCGGGTCACTTTTCACGCGTATGTTGGGGGGGGGGGGGTTATTAGCGACGAGGTCGGGGCGAATTTCACGCGTATGTTGGGGGGGGGGGTGATTAGCGACGAGGTCGGGGCAATTGCACGCGTTGTTGGGGGGGGGGGGGGTGATTACGACGAGGTCGGGTCATTTTCACGTGTGTTGGGGGGGGGGGGTGGTTTAGCGACGAGGTCGGGTCACTTTTCACGGTGTTGGGGGGGGGGGGTGATTAGCGACGAGGTCGGGTCATTTCACGTGTATCGCGGGGGGGGGGGGGGGTGATTAGACGACGAGGTCGGGCACTTTCACGGGGGGGGGGGGGGGGGTGATTAGCGACGAGGTCGGGGTCACATTTCACGTGTTGGGGGGGGGGGGGGGTGATTAGCGACGAGGTCGGGTCACTTTTCACGCGTCAGGGGGGGGGGGGTGATTAGCGACGAGGTCGGGTCATTTTCACGTGTATGCGGGGGGGGGGGGGTGATTAGCGACCGAGGTCGGAGTCACTTTTCACGTGTTCGGGGGGGGAGGGGGTGTAGTTAGCGACGAAGGTCGGGATCGACTTTTCACGTTTCAGTGGGGGGGGGGGGGGGGATTAGCGACGAGGTCGGGTCACTTTTCACGTGTTCAGTGGGGGGGGGGGGGATTAGCGACGAGGTCGGGTCACTTTTCACGTGTTCAGTGGGGGGGGGGGGGGGGTGATTAGCGACGATGTCGGGGTCCCTTTTCACGTGATCGCGGGGGGGGGGTGATTAGCGACGAGGTCGGGTCACTTTTCACGTGTTCGGGGGGGGGGGGATAGCGAACGAGGTCGGGTCACTTTTTCACGTGTTTCATTGGGGGGGGGGGGGGGGTGATAGCGACGAGGTCGGGGTCACTTATTCACGTTGTTCAGTGGGGGGGGGGGTGATTAGCGACGAGGTCGGGTCACTTTTCACGTGATCGCGGGGGGGGGGGTGATTAGGACGAGGTCGGGTCACTTTTCACGTGCTCGGGGGGGGGGGGGATTAGCGACGAGGGTCGGGTCACTTTTCACGTGTTCAGTGGGGGGGGGGGGTGATTAGCGACGAGGTGCGGGTCACTTTTCACGTGTTCGGGGGGGGGGGGGGATTAGCGACGAGGTCGGGTCACTTTTCACGTGTTCAGTGGGGGGGGGGGGGGGATTAGCGACGAGGTCGGGTCACTTTTCACGTGTTCAGTGGGGGGGGGGGTGATTAGCGACGAGGTCGGGTCACTTTTCACGTGTTCGGGGGGGGGGGGATTAGCGACGAGGTCGGGTCACTTTTCACGTGTTCGGGGGGGGGGGGGATTAGCGACGAGGGTCGGGTCACTTTCACGTGTTCAGTGGGGGGGGGGGGGGTGATTAGCGACGAGGTCGGGTCACTTTTCACGTGATCGGGGGGGGGGGTGATTAGCGACGAGGTCCGGGCGATTTTCACGTGCATGTCGGGCGGGGGGGGGGGGGGGTCGATTAGCGTCGAGGTCGGGTCACTTTTGACGTGTCCGGGGGGAGGATTAGCGACGAGGTCGGGTCACTTTTCACGTGTTATGTTGGGGGTAATCACCAGGGCGATTTTCGCCTGGTGATTAGCGACGATTACCGGTGATTAGGTCACGGAGAGGGAGGTGTGATTTTTGTGTGTATGTTAGGGCGATGTTAACGTGTATTGGGGGAGGGATTAGACGAGGTCGGGCTGGTTCTCATGACTTCTTACCTTGAAACAGTATTTGTGCCGCTGCTGTGGCGTTAGGTCAGGCCCTCACGCAAGGCACCCCTTGCACGTGTCAAAAGAGCAACAGGTATCCACCCTCTCGGATACCCGGGGGACAGCGAGGAGAAATAGTGTGCACCATGGCACACAACTTCGCCTTGTCCACCACATTCCGGCGGCCGAGTGTACAGCCGGGGCTCGGAAATCGCCCGGAACACGACCTGCCTGGAGACCTGCATGCCAGTACTAGCGTGCAGGTCTCCGCTAAACTAGTCTTAAGCGGTCGTTCGAGTTTTTTTTTTATGGTTTTTTTTTTATGGATCGAATTTTTTAATGCAATTTAAATCCAATTATTTTTAATGCAATTTAAATCCAATTATGCAATCCCGGAGCCAGGCAACTCACAATTGCCGGCACCGGGAATCGAACCACCGCCGTTGGGATTACGAGCTGAACAACTAAACCACTCGGCCACCGGAACGGCACAGATAGCATAGGAAACAGGGCGACCAGTAGCTTGAGCAGCTCGGCTGTTATCGGCTGTGTTATCGTGGCCTATCTTTGCGGCGTGGAAAGATGCGACGCGTCCACGTGATTTCGGAACACTGCCGTCGTTGAACATAGGAAAGGCCTAATATTTTTGTTTTTTCGCGGTCAGAGACCGGTCGCGGTCGGGTCGGTCGGGTCGCGGTCAGGGTCGCTTGTAGTCGCGGTCGGGTCGCTTGTAGTCGCGACCCGACTACAAGCGGTCGGGTTGCGGTCAGAGACCGTCACGTACGGAGCTCTAATAATCATGATTATCCAATCATGACTGGATAATAATAATCGTGGCCTCGGTCTTCGACCTCGTGCTCGCTACGTTCGCGGTTAGGTGACATGAAGGCTTCGAGAGCTCGAAATAGTTCTGCGATGCCGTTGCGTTGTCCATGTTGCCGTTGCGTTGTCCACGTTGCCGTTGCGTTTCCCTCGCCGCCTCCACACCTGGACGGGATGGCAGCGGGTCACTCGATGGACTCGATGGACGGCGAATGGCGGAATCCGGGCACTTACATGCGCACGTGTGTAACTACATCGGCGAGGGTTCCTTTGTCCGCCAACGGCCGATGGTTACTTCAACTCTTCGGTGCGCTTCCGTTGTCTCGATGTCCTTGAGAACACAGTGGACGCACGTGACGTAATTCACAATACTGCTCAGCGGCTTCTGGTGACTGCAGTGGAGGGGTTAGGTATCCAGATATGCACAGTGACAAAACGAAGTGGACGAACCGCCACTCTTTGTTGCGTGACACTAGCTATACAGAAACTACGCCGCGACTGAAATACTTCTTGCATAGCCTAGTAAAAGTTAAAAACCGCGCGCCTTGGATATTTCCAACGTTCTCGAATAATGGAGACATTGTTACGCTGTGGAAACGCGGCGTCGTCACAAACTAGCAAGGAGTATCGAGCTCTTTCCGTTGCCAAGTCTGTTGCCGCACCACACATTTGCGACAGAACAAAGAAACTCGCAATCCACACGTAATGGCGATGTCGACCCAAAGGGAAGTTTACGCCCAAAACCCACGCGCCGTTAACAGTCGCCTTCGTCTCGCCGCTGCCGTTGCACGCAAGAGCCTTACCGACAGGACAAACACGTCTATCGTTGGTTGTGCTTTTCACTCCTGTTTAGAAGTTCACTTCCATGGACACCTGTCATTGGAGCTGCTCCGGTTGCTCTCTCCTGGCGGCGGCTGTCTACATACGTAAATAAACAACGCTTCGCCGGTTGCACCTCACCTTCTTTCTCTTGGGGCTTTTCTTTCTCCGAACTTCAGCCACTTGCTGCGCAGTCTAGCGAGCTTTTCTTCTTTTCGCTGCGTCGATTTATTCGGATCCTCGATGCGTGGCGTTTTCCCTTCCATCAATTTGCTACATCGCTCCAACGTAGTTCGCACGTTCTGATTTCTTTTATTGCGGGCTATAGAGCATTGTTCCGCGAATTTCCAATTCTGTGCTTTTTCAAGCACAGGCGCGTGCGTTTTCAACCCCTTGGCAGTCGAGTCGTTTTCACGGGCCGTATTTACATGACGTCAGCCCGTCGCCACTACACGCTTCTCCGACGAACAAATGCCGCCTTTCGTCTACTTCGCAGAGTTCTGTGCAGCGATATGGAAGCCTCTTCTGCTAGGAAATCGGCGATTGCAATACGTCCCGCTGCTTCAGCTTTCAACGGCTGCGTGAATGCAGGTCAAGGCGCTTGGTATAGGCGCTCCGAGACAGGAGACAGCGAGCAAACGGGGGGCCAAATTCTAGTTGACATTAAGAGGAAATTATCTGGGCAGGCCATGTAATGCGTAGACGAAGATAACCAGTGGTCCGTTAAAGATCGGGTTAGCTGGCGCAAGACTGGGGTCATGGAAGATCGCTGGGAGATGCCTTTGCCCAGCAGTGGGCCTAATAATGATGCTAATTACCGCGCTCTCCTTCGAGAACTACGAGGGCTTGGAAATTTATACATATAAGGTGTCATAAACGTCAGAAGAATTTTCGAAGCCGCAAGCACTATGACTATAGACAAAACCCATGTACTATCATTCCCATGTAGGCTGAACGACCGCAGCGTTCCCTCTGGTATAGTTTTTGTAGGAGACTGCACGAGCCACCATACTAATGCTGCTGGTTGAACGCGAGCTGCTTCGGCCAAAATTCATCTAGGCTGTATTTACACTTCCAGACTCAGCTGCGACCGTGCGACAAGCAAATATCGGGATGTTGCGAAGAAAGCAGATATACGGTTAGATCAACTTGATCAGAAAACAGTGGCGCATCTCCCAACGAGCGAACGCCAGGCGTAAAGAACAAACGCCGAATTCCTCATTTGCGTAATGACAGGCAAACCAACGTTACTGTTATCTTTCCCCCTTAAAGTTTGAGGGCGTATTCAGCAACATCACAGTGCTCTTGGGGTAAAGCAGCAGTCAGTTGACCTTGCGAACGGAGAAAAACGTGAATCAAACGTTATTAGGAGTGCGTAGTTGGTGGCACAGGTGTACAAAGATCAGAACTTAATGGACGATACGTATGACTACACGGACCTGTTCCAAGCGAAAGAAAGGCTGCGTTATCTTCTAGCAGGTCATAACAGTCCTCGGGAAACCTTGTACCAGAATTTTCTAAACAGTACCCATAGGAATGTGCCACTGGGCAAGTATACCACTGGTTACGTCGTCTCGCCGTCGTCGTCCCGCGATTGTCATCCGACCATCATCATACGGTCACCGTGACGTCATTCTTTCTACGTCATTACGTTATAGTATCCTTGACATTTCAGAATCACATTGTCGTGACACTGCCTTTGGCTTCCCCGCTGAATGCTTAAAAAAGTCACACTCGTAGCCGTCCCGCGATCTTTTTTTTTTTTATTTTCCATTAGTTTTGAGCCGATGCCAACGCCTTGTGTCTGGTTCAATACCCGCGCGAAAGCCAGCAGGTCAGTCGTGCACGCGTTATTTGCGTCCACGAAAACGACTGATGCGAAAAAGAACAAAATACGTACCGTGGCTTGATAATCGCTGGTTTGGAGCGTGTCACTTCGTCGTAGCTGTTGGGAGGACCTGTAAGCTGAGTTTATTATGACATTTCGTGAGTAAGGGGGACAGAATTGAGATGAGAATGGCAGCTAGGTCAACATGAAGAATAACGTCTGGTTTGCTACCCCATACTGGTGGGAACGATGATGGAAGAAATAATTATGGAAAAAAATATGAACAGTCCAGTAGTGCCTTCGACGCAGGCTGATGTGACGGTCGTATAGACAAGCATTCCAGGATCACCTGCTCCAAAGGAGATCGGTCGGCGAGTCGCGCTAGCCCGGTCGTGAGCGACCGCCTGTTCGTGCTGTAGTGAGGACATCGCGAAAGAGAATGTGTTCGACGTTTTCCTCGCTGCCACTGTAGTGAAGCGTTGGAACTCTGAAGTGGGTCGTCCGCTCTAGCCCCTTGAAGTGGGTCTCCTTCTCCAGTACCTTCTAGTGGGTCGTTTCCTTCGGCTCTCGAGCGCCGCTCGTGCTGAAAGTCCGTGCTGTGCTTTTTGGACAGTCGCCCTTGCGCGGCTTCAAGTGCCATCCAATAAACATCCTTTTAAATTGGTAGAGAGTGCTGTACCCTCAAAACCGCTCCGAAGCCCCTTCGATGCCCCTGGAGCTTCGATCCCGTGCACTACCATCTGCCACGCCGCAAGACGCCTCCCAGCAAACGCCTCCTCCCGCACCACCGGCATGTCCCGGTGTCCCTCGTCAACGCGATCCACCTATCTTCACTGGCGCGGATGGCACCGACGTGGAGGACTGGCTTGCTTTCTACGAGTGCGTGAGCGTACCCAACAAATGGGACGAGGTAGGAAAATTGAGCAACTTGGTATTTTACCTGGCGGGAGTAGCAAGTCTGTGGTAAACCAACCACGAATCCGATTTCCCGACCTGGTCCGCTTTCAAGACTGCAATTATCGTCGTGTTTGGCCGCCCTGCTGTTCGTAAGCTACAAACAGAACAGCGTTTGCGCGAACGAGCTCAGCAGGCCGGGGAATCTTTCACCAGTTATATAGAGGACATTCTGGACTTGTGCATGAAAACCAACGCGACCATGTTTGAGTTGGATAAGATCAAAAATGGCATGAAAGACATCGACGACGACGCCTTCACCATGCTCCTCGCCAAAAATCCTCGCACGGTGGCAGAGCTAATAACGCTACGCCGGCAGCGGTCGTTGACCCGTCGGCCGCCAGCACGGGACGCAGATCTCGCTGGCTTGTCAGCCGTTTCTGACCACACCACCTTGCTGGCAGAAATGAAGAAATTGCATGCCAGCTCTCTCTGCTGCCCTTTGCCCACCCGCAGCATGTGGAACAGCCATCAACCACACTCCCGCCTCCCATCCGCCGAGTGATTGAACAGGAAATCGCCGAAGTCATGCCCGAATATCACCAGCGCCCTCCAGCACCGGCGCCACTTAGCTACGCTCAAGTTGTCGCTAGACCGGCCCAAGCAATCTCTGCGGCTGCCCCGTTTAGTTATGCCGAAGCCGTCGCTGGACCACCGTCGTTCGAAGCGGTTGTACCGCCTACGTACGCCGATGTCACTAGGCTCAGTCTGCAGCCCATCATGCAGCCATATCAGCAGCCGCTACGTCCACCGCGTCCTGAGCCATGGGACCCTCTCCGGCAAACCGTTGGCGCACTTCCGACAACCGTCCCATATGCTTTGCGTGTGGTTACGCCGGCCATGTTGCACGTTTTTGCAATCGCGTGTAGCCGCCTCGAGTCGCATCACCCGTAATGAGCTAGTCCAGGCGCCCTAATTACGAACCACCGCCGCCTGCGTCACCGACGTTCCGCCCAGCTCCATCTACCCGCCGTTCACCATCTCCACGACGTCGCTCATTGTCGCCGATGCGGCCACGTCTGGTCGCACGAGATCGGGAAAACTAGTCGTCGCAGTCCACGAGGCAAGGGCTGCGACACTATCGAACTGTGAAAGCCCTCAGCAGAGACCTTCGAACATAATAGACGTGTTTGTAGACGGTGTTCGCGCATCTGCCCTTATTGATACTGGAGCCGCCGTATCCGTTATGGACGCCAAACTTAGCCGTTTCCTCCGAAAACTGACGACGCAACTTTCGGGGCTATCCCTTCGTACGGCTAGCGCCCAAAGTATTCACCCAACAGCAGTATGCACAGCTCGCGTCGTCATTCTGGACGCCATGTATGCCGTCGAATTCATCATCATTCCTGCATGCTCGCACGACATCATCCTGGGATGGGATTTTCTCTCCCGCCACAACGCCGTCATTCATTGCACACCCGCCGAAATAGAACTCTCGCCGTTCTCAGAGATGCCGCCGGCAGACAGACCATCGCCTTCGAAGAAGATACTCGTCACAGACGATACCCAAGTGCCTCCGAACGCGTCAGCGGCTGTGTCAGTGTCCTGCGACGGTCTCTGCGACACCATTGCACTCCTTTCGCCATCTGACCGCGTTCGCACTAAGAAGGGATTGTTGGTCCCCTTTGCGACAGTGCAAATCACTCACCGTGACAGTGCTATTTTCGTTAGCAATCCATCCCCCTATACTGTCACATTGCTGCGAGGGGAATGTCTCGGCAGAGTGGAACCCCTCGAAGACGCACAAATTGTGGACGCACCCGATGCCACGCACTGGCCCAGCTCCTGTACGCTCAGTGCTGTTTCGAAGTCTGATTCGTCGCCCGAAGATGTATTTGGCTCCTCCACCGATGAAAACCTTACGCCGGTCCAGCGTTCACAGCTTCTCTGCCTATTGGAAGAATTTCGCCCTTCTTTCGATGTCGCCCAGACTTCCCTGGGCCGCACGTCCACTGTCACGCATGGCGTCGACACTGGCTCCCAACCGCCCCTGCGGCAACGTCCCTATCGCGTATCTACTGCAGAGCGTCGTGTCATTAACGAGCAAGTCCACGACAGGCTTCGATGGGATACTATTAGACCATCAAACAGTCCCTGGGCGTCTCCGGTCGTTCTTGTTGCGAAGAAGGACGGTTCCGTACGGTTCTGTGTGGACTACCGACGGCTCAACAAGATAACCCGCAAGGGCGTCTATCCGCTGCCACGAATAGACGACGCGGTTGACAGCCTCCAAGGAGCTGAATTCTTTTCATCACTCGATTTGCGCTCAGGGTACTGGCAAGTCCCTATCGCTTAGGACGCTCGACCGAAGACAGCCTTCGTCACGCCCGACGGCTTGTACGAATTCAACGTCATGCCGTTCGGACTGTGTAATGCGCCCGCGACCTTCGAGCGCATGATGGATACCGTCTTGCGCAACCTGAAGTGGCACACGTGCTTGTGCTACCTCGACGACGTCGTCGTTTTCGCGCCGGACTTCTCCACGCCTTCAACGTCTCCGGCATGTTTTGAAGCGTTTGAGCAACGCCGGCCTACAGTTGAACCTAAAGAAGTGCCGATTTTCAGCACGGCAGCTGACAATACTGGGCTACGTCGTGTCCAAGGATGGAATTCTCCCAGATCCTGCCAAGCTTCGGGCCGTAGCCGAGTTCCACAGACCTACGTCCGTCAAAGAACTGCACAGTTTCGTAGGACTGTGTTCCTACTTTCGACGTTTCATTCGAAACTTCGCCACTATTAAATCGTCACTGACGAAGCTCCTTGGCAGTACGGGGTAGAGCACTGCACGGGCTCGGGCTTACCCGAAAGCCCGAGCCCGGCCCGGCCCGTGGGCCGGGCCAGGTGAAACAGTTTTTTCACGGGTTCGGGCCGGGCTCGGGCACGGCGTGTGCTTTTTGACCCGGGCCCGGGCCGGGCTCGGGTTTTCTGACGCGGGCCCGGGCCGGGCTCGGGCTTTCTGGTGGTGTGCATGTAACGTGCAGCGAGTTATTCTCGGGCGTCTCAACTCTGAAAATCATTATTTTTCGGTCTCGGGCCGGGTTCGGGCCGGTTTCGAGTCGGGCTCGAGCCGGGCTCGGGCCTAAGGTAAAGGGGGGGGCGGGCCGGGCCGGGCGGGTAACGTAGATTATTTCCGGGCACGGGCCGGGCCCGCCATAAAAGTTTTGATCGGGCTCGGGCGGGCCGCCCAACGTAAAAACGGGCCCGGGCCGGGCCCAGGCTGAAAAAATCGGCCCGTGCAGTGCTCTAGTACGGGGCCCCTCGACTCGTGGTCGTCAGTGTGCGAGGACGCGTTCGCAAAGCTCCGTCGTTTGTTGACGTCTCCGCCCAAACTACGCCACTACGACCCTACGGCCCCTACAGAGCTACACACGCACGCCAGCGGTGTTGGCCTTGGCGCTGTCATTGCGCAGCGCAAGCCAGGGTTCCCTGAATATGTCGTGGCGTATGCAAGTCGTACGCTTACTAAAGCCGAGGCCAACTACACCGTCTCCGAAAAAGAATGCCTGGCGATCACCTGGGCCCTTACGAAGTTTCGCCCTTATTTGTATGGTCGCCCGTTCGATGTCGTTACTGACCACCATGCACTATGCTGGCTGTCGTCATTGAAGGATCCCTCAGGCCGTCTCGCCCGTTGGGCACTTCGTCTGCAAGACTACGACATCCGCGTGCTCTACCGCAACGGACGCCAACATGCCGACGCCGACGCCCTCTCGCGCTCCCCCTTACCCGATGACAACGCCCGCTGCTCAGGAACTCAGCTGGCCGTTTCTTCCATCGACCTTCACACCATCGCTACAGAACAGCGCAAGGACCAATGGATTGTCTCGCTGATAGACTTGCTCACTGATCCGCCGGCAACACCACCGACTCGCGCATTGCGTCGTCAAGCCCACCATTTTGCCGTTCGCGACGAGCTCCTTCACCGACGCAATTACAGCGCCGACGGCCGCCAGTGGTTACTGGTAGTACCCCGCAGTCTCCGTTCTAAAATACGCGAATCGTTCCACTCTGATCCGCAGTGTGCACACTCTGGGGTATACAAAACTTACCACCGAATTCGACAACGGTGGGGAATGTACCGGTACGTGCAGAAATTTGTTCGCTCCTGCCTCGATTGTCAGCGCCAGAAATCTTCGCCGCACCTCTCGCCAGCAGGTCTACAACCTTTGCCATGTCCTAACCGGCCATTTGGTCGCGTTGGCATCGATTTATACGGACCTCTTCCTCTGACGTCGGCTGGTAACCGCTGGGCCATCGGCGCTGTTGACCATCTCGCGCGATACGCCGAAACTGCCGCCCTTCCAGCGGCTACAGCACGAGATGTTGCCTCTTTCCTGCTTCACCGATTCATACTGCGTCACGGTCCACCCCAGGAGCTACTCAGCGATCGAGGCCGTGTCTTCTTGTCGGAAGTCGTCGAAGCCATTCTCAAAGAGTGTCACGTCGTTCACCGCAAAACTACTGCTTACCACCCACAGACAAACGGTCTCACAGAGCGATTTTTTTTCATATCATATCAATAAAAAAAACCGCATGCTCGGCGACATGCTGTCAATGCTGACACCCGGCGACAAAATGAAGTTTGAAGTCTGAGAAAAAGCTGAATATCTTCGTAGCCTGTAGCAGTAGCAAGTAAAACTGTATACGACAATATTGTTAGCATATTCTAGTCGAAGCCCAAAATGCAAATACCAGGCTACATTGTGAGGCTGCGGATATATTCAGCTTTTTCTCAGACTTCATGTCCCGCCTTATTTTGTCGCCGGGTGTACATCGCTGCCGACCACACCAATTGGGATGCCATTCTGTCCTTCGTCACATACGCCTATAATACCGCCCCTCCGAGTACTACTGGCTTCTCACCGTTCTTATTGTACGGCCGCCACCCGTCGCACACGATCGACACGATCCTTCCATACAAGCCAGACACGTCTGAGTATACCCATATATCTGCCACAGCCAGACATGCTGAAGAGTGTCGCGACCTGGCCCGGACCTTTACTACAAATCAACAAGAGCGGCACAAGAATATTCGCGGTGACACCAGCACTTCTGCGCCCACGTTTTTTCCTGGGGCGCTCGTCTGGCTCTTAGTCCCTACCACCGCAACTGGACTCTCTTCGAAACTGCTGACCAAATACGAAGGCCCCTACCGTGTCGTCGAACGCACGTCCCCAGTAAATTGCCTCATCGAACCCGTTGAACCGTCTTCGGACATGTGCCGTCGAGGGCGCGACATCGTCAATGTGGAGCGCCTCAAGATATACCATGACCCACTCATGGTGACAACCTGTAAAGTCGCCGGGCGTCTTTCGCACCTTTCGCACCCGGGGTAATTGTAGTGAAGCGTTGGAACTCTGAAGTGGGTCGTCCGCTCCAGCGCCTTGAAGTGGGTCTCCTACTCCAGTACCTTCTAGTGGGTCGTTTCCTTCGAGTTTCGAGCGCCGCTCGTGCTGAGAGTCCGTGCTGCGCTTTTTGGACAGTCGCCCTTGCGCTGCTTCAAGTGCCATCCAATAAACATCCTTATAACCACAATGGATCGTCAGAGGCAGCAGTTTCGATCATTCTGGGGCTGCAAGCAAAATAGTACGTAAAAGTCATAATCGGGTAAGAACAGTTGCCTCGATTCTATGTACGGGGTGATCATTTTTACGTTTACCGTAATTTTTTTAATCGCCTGCAGCAGTAAGATAATTTTAGTCCTTGTGCTGGATCATAGAGAGAGGCGGAAATTACTTGCACGTGAAATCGAAACAAATATTTAACTAGTTAAAAAATCACTAATCCTTAATTACTTTACGGCACATGTTGCAATTTACGAACTGTCGTCGGTGAGTTTGCGAGGCGTATTCATTTGGAATGAATTTCCAAAATGACACCAGTTCGAAGATATGCGCATTAAACTCTCCGTAAAAAATACGCTGTTGTTCCAATTACTTTTTCAAGCGAATCTTGTATACGCTAGCCTGCGCTGGCGATGTAACGCTAATACTACTACGGCTCATACCCGCATTGGGTATGCGGGTATGAGCCAGGTACAAGAAATAAAGACAGAAGGAAGGAAAGAAAGAACGAAGGAAAGACAGAAAGAAGGAAAGAAAGAGCCGGTGTGGGGAAAGCTGCGACGGCGCCTGATCCCGTGACGTGCGCGACCAATCAGGGTCCCCCGCCTCGGATCAGTTTCGGCACCCGGATGGGAAGGCTTCGCGTGGTGCGTTCCGCCGAGGAGCAGGCTGTGTTGGAGCAACAGCACCGCGAACTCACTCGGGAAAGGGCTCGTCGTCGACGTGGCGATTCCAGCGTGAGGGCTTCCGAAGCCCAGGCGAAACCCCGAGTTGCGGACCACGAGCTGCGGACCACGAGCTGCGGACCACGAGATGCGGGAGCGCGATGTCGAGACCAAACGTCAGCGAAGAGCCACCTACCCCGAGTATAGGGCAAACGAAGCGGAACGCCTGAGACAGCGTCGTCTTGCCACAAGCTTCGCTTACCACCATTTCCTCGGCAGGGGAAGGCTTCTGAGTTTTAACAAAACTCTTTTATGAATTGAATCAAAAAATATCTACAACACCCACGTATTTCGTCTCACACTACGGGAAATAAAATATCGAAACTGGTGTCACCGTAGAGATTTATTTCAACTGGATACGTCTTGCATACTCACCGGCTACAATTCGTAAATTGCAGTATGGGACATAAATTGATTGATTAAAAAGATAACTTGTGAATTTAAAAAAAATTAGTTCAACATAAGTTGCGACTCCTCGTGCCAGTAATTCCAGTGCTAGTAATGCCCGCCTCGTCGAATAATCCAGCTCAAGGACAAGAACTATGCTATCTGCGATCTAGAAAAAATTCCGGCAATCTTAAAAATGATCGCCTGGTGTAGTCCAGCTGACTAGCACTGTGACCGATACATCGCAGGCGTGAAACTCCTCATTTTGTGCCTCCAAGTTACACAAACATACGTAGAGTTATTTTAGAGAGATGATCGTTTTGTTGGAATCCCACAAAGGCCTCGCTCCGACCTACAACCCCCTTGAGTGAAGTGGTCCGTCAAGTGGCCTGGGCAGATCGAAAGTGGGAACTTGGATGCCCAAGGAGCTGCAATACAAGGAAAAAATAACAAGTGATTATCCGACACGTACAGTGCCCAGCGACTGAAACGCGAAATCAGCCTGCATGCGTGGCGATGATTATGATATATAGAGCTAGAAATACTTAAAAGCACATACATATTCAAGATGAATATGCAAAAGACAAAGACAGTGTTGAATAGCCTGGCAAGGGAACAAGAATTAAGGATCGCCAGCCAGCCTCCAAAGTCTGTAAAGAGTACGTTTATCTAGGTCAATTACTCACAGGGGACCCTCATCATGAGAAGAAAATTTACAGAAGAATTAAATGGGGTTGGAGTGCATACGGCAAGCATTACCAAATCCTGACTGGGAGCTTACCACTGTCGTTGCAAAGAAAAGTGTACAATCACTGTATTCTACCGGTGCTAACATATGGGGCAGAAACTGGGGTTAAAGAATCTCGAGAACAAGTTAAGGACCAGACAAAGGGCGATGGAACGAAAAAAACACCTAACTCTAAGAGACAGCAAGAGAACGGATTGGATCAGAGAGCAAACGGGGATATCCGATATTCTAATTGACATTAAGAGGAGAAAATGGAGCTGGGCAGGCCATGTAATGCTTAGGATGGCTCACCGCTGGGCCATTAGAGTCACAGAATGGATACCAAGAGAAGGGCAGCGCAGTCGAGGACGGCAGAAAACCAGGTGGGATGATGAAGTTAGGAAATTCGCAGTCGCAGGTTGGAATACGCTAGCGCAAGACAGGGGTAATTGGAGATCGCAGGGAGAGGCCTTCGTCCTGCAGTGGACATAAATATAGGCTGATGATGATGATGATGACAGTCACAAACAGACACACATATCTATATACACTGTAGGAGGACACCAAGCTGATGGACTGTGGTTTACGATGAAAGCGAAGGCCTTACAGTGAAGATATATAGAAGAGGCACTCTAAAGAGTTGAAACATTTTGAGCTATATGAGTTAATTACCATGAGAAGAGGGCTTGATGAGCAAGAGAAGACACACACACACAAAAAACGAGAAACCGGTGGCAGCGGGCTTCTGCGACGCGTTGTCACGCAACATGGCCTACTCCGAGCGATCACCTAGTGGCGCAAGAAGTGCCGGTCGCCATGCGGACCGTTTATCGCTGAGGTAACTAACACTAAGTTAACACACGCGCTGAGTGAACTAGGCACGCCGTATAGAGGTTGGTTTTTTTTTCTCTTACCATTGGCTTTTCTTCAAAACTGTTTTGGGTTCATACCCCTCTTCATTTATGTTTTATTGGTTTAAACCTGCGATACCTGTGGTGGTGCGGGTTTCCCTCATTTTTATTTAGGTTGTTTTTATGGAACGAGGGGCACAAAAAATAGCCGTGTAGAGGGGGACTCCGTATTAATTCCTTACCACCCGTGGTTCTCTAACGTGTCCCCAATGCACAGGGCACGGGCGTTTTTGCACTTCGAACCCATTGAAGTGCGGCCGCCGCGACCGGGATTCGATCTCGCACCCTCGGGTTTAGCAGCGCCGCTCAATGCCAAAGCCACTACGCCACCACGGCGGGTACGCACGTTGTATTAGAAGAGCAGTCGAATCCCGCACCCGGCAGCCGCATTTCGATGGGGGCGAAATGCAAAAACTCCCGTGAACCGTGCATGTTACAGACCGCCAGGCGGCGAGGAGTATTCTGGAGTCCCTCGCTACGGGGCGCGTCATAGTTAGATCGGGGCTTCACGTAAAACCCCAGAAATGTCTTGTGCCACTGTGTACTTGTCTTGTGAATCGTTGCAGAGCACGAAATAATATTCTCGAGTGATACTACAGGACATATATAACCGTGCTAAACTCCGAATAACAAAAACAATAATAATAAATCCGTAGGTAGGTGAAATAGGGAGGCCAGTGTGCAAGCACAAGTATAAATTTGGTGTTCTAGTTGACGCAAAACAAGCACTGAAGCTCTGCAGACATTGAGACGTAAGCAGCTTTTTACGCAATCAAGGAGCTGACACATCGAGGTAGTCACATTCGCAGTCAAATGCTACTTGATTTTCGTCCCATCCGTAAAGCATACCGTTATTTTACAAAGAACGTGCTGCTTTTTTTTTGTTAATGTTTCTCCAGTTGGCCATGCATACACACGTCCACACATACAAGCTACATGAAGTATTCATGTTTGTATACACATAGAACTATTCCCGACAACTCTGAAGCGGTGGTCACGTCTGACACCTGGTAACTATTCATCTTGATCACGCACACGCGCTTGACATGGATATCTAAAAGAGCCCGTAG
The DNA here is from genome assembly GCF_013339745.2 of Dermacentor silvarum. NCBI lineage: Eukaryota > Metazoa > Arthropoda > Arachnida > Ixodida > Ixodidae > Dermacentor > Dermacentor silvarum. The sequence continues at coordinate 72,707,313 of NC_051164.1, read as the reverse complement.
CCAATGACTGGGCTTCACACGAGACATAGCTGGTCATCTGGTGCTGCTGTGTATCATATACTATAGTTGTCAGCACTATTGCCCCAGACGCGCCTTGGAATTGTAATTTTCAACGTATATATACCGCACAAATAACGATAGGCAATATTTTTGCTGCACTTTTCTATTTCTGTCTTTATAGTAACAGCGACCGTCATCGCGGGACGATCCAAATTATTTGGGCACCCGCGCACTCCTCTCTCCCCGGCAACAAGGCGGCTCACAACGTAGCTCGAGGACTTACTCGCCGAGCAAGTGAGCCCGCCCAGCCGGGAACGAGAGGAGACCGCATGGTCAGCTACAAAGAAATAACCGATTACTATCGGCTGGGAAGGGCCCGGTACCCACCAGCTCATCCCGCGCTAACCAGGAAACAGGCGGTGGCCTGGCGCCTCCTGCAAACAAAAATGTATCCAAACCCGGTGGCCTGCAGCAGATTCTATCCAGGGCAATACAACGATCAATGCAAATTATGTAAATGTAGGGCGGATCTGCCACATATTCTATGGGCATGCTCGAAGGCGGCTCCTTTCGAGGGCCGCAAAATTCAAAACCGGCAGCAGTGGGAGACCCTGCTGCTCAGCTCAGACCAGCAAGACCAGGTCTGGGCCGTCCAGCTAGCCGAGGCAGCCGCTGAGACCCAGGGGATCTCGGCCGTCTGCTAGGCGGAGGGAGGCTGCGTCCGCCCTCGTGAATTGCTGGCACCATTAAAGTTGAATCTCTCTCTCTCTCTCTTTAGCTCCGAGAGCAAAGATCCCTTGGTCGTTCCGATGGTCCAAGCCGCGGGTCCAGCAGCCCTTCCTATGTCGCTTCCTCTCTTGCCTTCCCGGCAATTTCAGCTTTCTTTTTAAGCGAAGCTTTATTGGCTCACAAGAGTCGGCGGCGGTGGTGGTGGTGGCGGTGGCGATGGCGGTGTCATGCTTAAATCTGGGCCGATCCTGGAGGGTCCAAGCCCAATGGCACATACCAAGGACAAAAAAGAAAGAGAGAGAGAAAGAGAACGAGAGAAAGAGAGAAAAAGAAAATCACCACGAAGGTCAGATACACACACGACAAGCTTCGCTTACCTCCATTTTCTCGACAGAGGAAGGGCTGGCGTTAAGCGAAGCTTTATAGGCTTACAATTGTCGGCGGCGGCGGTGGTGGTGGTGGTGGTGTCACGCTGAAAAGTGGGCCGATCCTGTCGATAGTGCAGAAAGGGTCCAAGCTCAATGGCGCATACCACAGACAAAAAAGACAGAGAAAGAAAGAGAGGAAGAGAGAGAAGGGAAGAAAAAGAGATAGAAAAGAAGATAGAGATAACGAGAGAGAAAGAAAGAAAATCACCAGGAAGGTCGGATACACCCAAGACAAGCTTCGCTTATCCCCATTTCCTCGACAGGGCAAGGGCTGGTGATTTTTCAGGCGAAGCTCTATAGGCTCACTTGTGCCGGGGTTGGGGTACGCGTACGCGGTATCATGATCAGCATTGGCTCGAGCGTCGTCGTCTTCTTCCGCAAGTGAACTTGTTGGTGCCCCTCGGGTGGCGCTCGTGCTCGTGCTTATAGCACGCGCTCGCGCCACAGCTCCCGCGTTCGTCGTCATCTTCTTCCTCAGCTGGTTCCATTCCGTTCATCATTACAGCGTAGAATTTCACTTCTGTCGTCATAATGGGGAGGCTGCGTTTACGGGGGTATGAGCTATTGCTTAAGAGGGTATTAGCCATTCATTGTCTTACGTGATGGACAGATTTAATTTTGAAGTAATTTCGAAGAATCGTGAGCGGCAATGGCGGGCGAATAGTTTACAGAATAAATGGTCACGGTCTAGGATAAAACACAACCGTACTTAGATTATTTGCAGTAATTATTTAGAATTTTCTCTCGTGACGCTGATGATGATGATGACCCCATATTATGGTTCATAACCACACTGGAGGAATGGCCAAGAAGTGGGCACCTTGTTTTGTGGTTGCCTGAAAACATGGCTCGTACGCACGAGTGGTAATGGCCACACTGGATGGATTGAAACGTACACCCAACAGTGTACCAAGTACCTTTCATGAGTGCGCCTGTGTAGTGTGGGTAGCTCCGACGGCACCTGACATTAATAAGCTTGAGAGGGTACAGAATCTAGGTGTGCGGTACGTGTCAGGTCGATACAATTACTTTCAGCGCTACGAGTGCTAAGGAAGAGTTTAAATGGGAGACCTTAGAAGTACGACGCAGAAAGCTGCGTCTGAAGCTTTTTTATTCCATATACTACGGTAAAAAAAAGGCAAGTATATAATGTCGCCTCATTACCTGTCACAACGCGTGGACCATGAGCTAAAGGTACGAGAAGTTCCTTGCAAGACAGAACTGCTTCAGACATCGTTTTTTTTTTTTTTCAGAAAGCCATATACAATATGGAAACTGACCCTGGAAACGTTCAACACGCGCACCCTCTCGAGTGAGGCTAGCTTAGCATGACTATTTGAAGAATTATCAGGCATTGCCTGGGATATTCTTGGCCTTAGTGAGGTTAGAAGTGGTGAGGCTTACACAGTGCTGACTAACGGCCACGTCCTCTGCTACAGAGGTCTTCCAGATAAGAGAGAATCCGGGTAGGATTTCTAGTCCATAACAGCATAGCGGGCAACATTGATGAATTCTACAGCATTAATGAGAGGGTAGCACTCGTCGTAATAAAGCTGAATAGGAGGTACAAAATGAAGGCAGTACATGCCTACGCGCCAACCTCTAGTCACGATGATGAAGAAATAGAACAGTTTTATGAAGATGTAGAATTAGCAATGAGAAAGGTGCAAACTCAGTAGACTGTAGTCATGGGCGACTTCAATGCAAAAGTGGGGAAAAAGCAGGTTGGTGAGCAAGCAATTGGCAACTACGACATCGATTCTAGAAATGCAAGAGGAGAGATGTTAGTGAAATTCGCGGAAAGGAATATGCTCCGAATAATGAATACCTTCTTCAGGAAGCGCAGCAACAGGAAGTGGACCTGGAAAAGCCCTAATGGCGAAACAAGGAATGAAATAGATTTCGTACTCTCTGCCGATCTAACCATAGTGGAGGATGTAGAAGTGTTAAGTAAGGTAAAGTGAAGTGACCATAGGTTAGTGAGGTCTAAGATTTCCCTCAATTTGAAGAGAGAAAGAGTGAAATTAGTCAAGAGGAAACAGGCCAACCTAGACGCAGCAAGGGTAAAAGCAGACCAATTCAGGCTGGTGCTCGCAAACAAATATGCAGCTTTAGAAAAGGAAGATAAAGACAACATAGAGGTAATGAATGAAACCGTAACTAGGTTGATCTCAGAAGCAGCAATTGAAGTGGGAGGTAAGGCAGCAAGGCAACCAGTAGGTAAGCTCTCCAAAGAAACAAAGGACCTAATAAAAAAGAAACGACAAAACATGAAAATGTCCAACTCAAGAGATCAGATAGAATTCGCTGAACTGTCAAAACTGATCAAGAAGAAAGTAAGGGATATTCTTATTATAACATGGGAAAGATTGAGGAAGCCGTAAAATATGGACGCAGCATGAAATCAGTAAGAAGAAAGCTTCGCATAGGACAAGGTAAGATGTATGCACTGAAAGATAAGCATGGTAATATTATCAGCAGTTTCGATGACATAGTAAAAGCAGCGGAAGAACTCTCTACTGACCTGTACAGTGCCCAAAACAGCCAAGCTACTTTCATTCGAAATAGTGATGAAGCGGATACAGAGGCTCCTTCTATAACTAGCGATGAAGTTAGAAGGGCCTTGAAAGACATGACCAGGGAAAAAACTGCTGAAGATGGAATAACAGTAGATTTAATCAAAGATGGAGGAGATATCATGCTTGAAAAGCTTGCAGCCCTTTATACGCAATGCCTCACAACTTCAAGTGTACCAGAGAGCTGGAACAACGCCAACATTATACTAATCCATAAGAAGGGAGAAGTTAAAGAATTGAAGAATTATAGACCCATTAGCTTGATTTCAGTATTGTATAAAATATTCACCAAGATACTTTCCAATAGAATCAGGGCAACACTTGACTTCAGCCAACCAAGAGAACAGGCTGGCTTCAGGAAGGGATCATACGATAGATCATATCCATTGCATCAATCAGGTAATCGAGAAATCTGCGGAGTACAATAAACCTCTCTATATAGCTTTCATATACATATTATGAAAATGCATTTGATTCAGTAGAGATACCAGCAGTCCGAGAGGCATTGCGTAATCAAGGAGTACAGGAGGCATACGCGAATATCTTAGCAAACATCTACAAGGATTCCACAGCTACCTTGGTTCTCCACAAGAAAAGTAGAAAGTTACCTATCAAGAAAGGGGTCAGGCAAAGAGACACATCTCTCCAATGCTATTCACTGCATGCTTAGAAGAAGTATTCAAGCTCTTAGACTGGGAAGGCTTAGGAGTGAGGATCAATAGCGAATATCTCAGCAACCTTCGGTTTGCAGATGACATTGTCCTATTCAGCAACAATGGAGATGAATTAGAGCAAATGATTGAAGACCTTAATCGAGAAGGTGGAAGAATTGGGTGGAAGATGAATATGCAGAAGACAAAGATTATGTTCAATAGTCTGGCAAGGGAACAAGAATTCAGGATCACCAGTTCAGCCTCTAGGGTCTGTAAAGGAGTACGTTTATCTAGGTCAATTACTCACAGGGGACCCTGATCACGATTTACAGACGAATAAAATTGGGTTGGAGTACATACGGCAGGCATTGCCAAATCCTGACTGGGAGCTTACCACTGCCGTTAAAAAGAAAAGTGTACAATCATTGCATTCTACCGGTGCTAACATATTGGGCAGAAACTTGGAGGTTAACAAAGAAGCTCGAGAACAAGTTAACGACCACACAAAGAGCGATGGAACGAAAAATCTTAAGACTAACGTTAAGAGACAGGAAGAGAGCGGTGTGGATCAGAGAACAAACGGGGATAGCCGATATACAAGTTGACATTAAGAGGAAGAAATGGAGCTGGGCAGGCCATGTAATGCGTAGGATGGATAACCGGTGGACCATTATGGTTACAGAATGGATACCAAGAGACGGGAAGCGCAGTCGAGGTCGACAGAAAACCAGATGGGATGATGAAGTCAGGAAATTTGCAGGCGCAAGTTTGAATACGCTAGCGCAAGACGTGGGTAATTGGAGATCGCAGGGAGAGACCTTCGTCCTGCAGTGGACATAAAACATAGGCTGTTGATATGATGATGATGATGATGATACAATAATAGAGTAGGTTGCCTGCCGCTGTCGCCAACGTCCTGTCAAATACTGTATTTTTTGCCGTGCTGAAGCGACTCAATTATCCTGTTTCTTTGACCGTTTTGTTGTATTGCCCATGTATAACTTAACATGTTTTGAAACGTCAGTAACTTTTGTTGAATTTTTGTTGCTCTTTTCTCTCTTTTTTCGCCTCACACGTCGTGTAGAAAAAAACTTTTAGGAACGCCTTCTAACTGTTTGGCAAACCTCCCCCCCCCCCCCCCCCCCCCCCCCTACAGTAATGCCTTTTGGCGCCTGTGGGTACTGAAGCAATAAATAGAAGAGGTAAAGGCGAACGCTCGAGCTGAGCTTCTCTTCTTTACTTCGTTGTCTTCTCCGGGAGTCCGCGCTCTCGCGTGTTAGCGGTTGACTTCTTTTCCAGCTATTCAAAGAAAATGAAATATTCAATACTGGTATACTTGTTCGTGTAGGTCACATTGAACATTCCTCCTAGCGACGTGTACAAGAGGATGACAAAGGCGGAAGCAATGACGACTGAAGTGAGGACTCGCGGTGGTGCCCGAGTTGTGCCGCGCTCAGCCGCCACAGCTGGAGTAAAAGAGGAGATCCGCATTAGGCTTCCCCGTCACCCCTCCTATCGCACGCACATCCCCCCCCCCCCCCCCCCCTCTCGCGAGCGCGAGAAGACATCGCTTCATCAAGCCACCATCCTTCTCGGCTCATCCTCGGCAAGCTTTAGCCCGCACCTGCATCATACGGCGCGCGGCCGCAATGTTATCGCACTTGGACTTTATACGGAGCATTAGTGCGACGGCGATGACGGAAATTCGCCTGGAGTGTCGATATAATTGCTGTCGCATTAATACTTCGAAAGAACACAACTTGACTGGGCGCATCTCTTCGTTGTCCCCCAAGCACCATATATACAAGAGAGGTTGCTGTTGGGTTAATTGGTGCGTGGTACCGAGAACGAAAAGAGCGGAAACGAGATAATAATAAATATATTTACGCAGCAAATGCCACACCTGCTCTCTGGAACACGATTGAAAAAATTGGCAGTTTTGCCTAAAGGGTGAAGCACTGACTGTTATGACAAGGTTTAGCATTGCGATTGAACTTTTCGGATGATGTTATAACTATACGCGTGTTCGAATAACGCGGACGCGACATTGCGTTACTCAGACAAGTTCCTGGAACTTTTAAAAGCTCTGACACGCCACGTAGGGCATGTAATGACAATGCACAGGCACCACTATGCTGCCCGTGAAGAGCCATGCCAGTATAATTACATCCCTTTCAGGTTCGAATACTGATATTGTTTTGCACTTTTAATAGTCTGAGGACATTTAAGATTAAAGACATGCACTGTGAATGTTATGTTTCATCACATTTGTTTGTCGGCTGCCATTCTCAAAATTCCGAGGAATATCTTAGTCAAGGACGTAAGACCTGGTATGAGCAACTTAAGTGATAGGATATTGTAGCCATATAACCCGCATATACGGCATGGATAAGCATATAGCATATATATACCTAAATATATGCGGAGCTTGATGGCCACGACGGCGATAATTCGCGTGCAGTTTCCACATAATTGCCATAAACACAGATTTTGATTTGGGCTGAGGCCTCGTGTTTGGGCTGAGGCCTCGTCAGGCATAACCTGCCTTTAGCTTCTGTCCCGGCATCAGTCTTTATGTGCTGTCTGCTGCGAAACTGAGATAAATAAAAGATGTGCAACTAAATCACACAGCTGCCATTTTGGGAATATAAATGCACAGCTGTTATTCTGATGCCCTACATTAAATCTATGCTTGACTGTCGGGCTGCTTCCAGAACCTTATAAGTTCTCTGTTAGAGTTCGCAAAGCTTGAAACTGGGCCATTCGGTGAGTATTGGGCCAGTTAAGTTTCTTCTTCTTTCTGGGGTTTTACGTGCCAAAACCAGTTCTGATTATGAGACACGCCGTAGTGGCGGGCTCCGGATTAATTTTGACCACCTAGGGTTCTTTAACGTGCACTACAACGCAAGCACACGGACGCTATTGCATTTCGATGGAGGCTGCCGCGGCCGGGATTCGGTCCCACGATCTCGTGCACAGCAGCAGCAACGCCTTAGCTGACTCAGCCACCACGGCGGGTCAGTTGGCAAGTTTACTTGTGCGGATCACAATGGCGTTTCTTCAGTATATCGTATAGGAATTCGTTCATGCGAATAACTAGTTAAAGTTACGTATGTTCACGGGCTGTTCGCCGTATTTGATAGCTAGTTGACCACACATGCTGAACAAAATTAGCTGTTGGTCATCATTTATCATCTTGATAGCGTAAGTGTTAAGCCGGCCATTGTTCTTCGGGGGCCCCGGACTCGGACAACCGTTTTTACGCAAGACGAGTTCATAGGAACAAGCTGCCGTAATTATGTTAACGAACAAAGTGACCGTGAAGGCTTAAATCACAGGCAATTGAGCAACTATTACAAATCAAAAGCACCTGAAGTGATGTCTCTTTCTCTGCTGAATCTACGCATGATAGTAGCACTTGTTGCGGACATGAGCTTCTATTTTTTCTGGCATTAGGCCTGTAAAAACCACATTAAAGGGCAGCTCCTGGGACCTTTTCTTTCCGGTAGATCACCAAATGTGATCTCAATATCTACTCGGAGCTATAGTGCTGTGTAAGGGACCTCTCTTTGAAATGACGCGTCAGAAAAAATGGCATTCGCTTGTCCTTGTCAACGATGTTTGTGAAACCCCGCACCGCCGACAAATGGATGGCTTTATGCTTCTGATCACTTGACGCGCATTCGAGAAAGCATATGATTCATGCATAGGTTAGGGCCCCGTGATGCAGTCATTTTATTTCTTGCTTGACGTGGCATCCATCCTCTGCCCTCCCATCTTCCAAAAGAAAACAAAAAAAAAAACAAAGCACACGCGGCACGCTGCCACACTTTTTGTTCGCCATTTTACAGCAACACTTTCTTCGCGAACCCTGTAGGGCTTTCCTGACCGTAGCTGCTGGGTGCTGTTGATGTCGTGCCTAATAGTTTACACAAACAAAGGTTCAATTACGTGCCCAATGGTGCGATCGAAACTCTCTGTTCCAGTACGGCAGCACGATGCTCCAACCATTGCACTACAATACTTTTTTATTGCTTTCACGCTATTCGCACAGAGATAATCACGCGTATACATGTATCGTTACGAACTCCAACTTGCTGAAATGATCGCCGTGTCTATCGCGTTGCATAGCACGAATGCGCCAGATACGCAGGAATTGAATGGGCGACATTGTAGCATTTGATTCACCGCTTCAAGAAAGCTTCGCTTCAAATATATTCCGAGATGTGCGGTTTTTGCAGCTGCACATTTTTCATTGCATATTTTTTAATCACCGTAGCTTCAGTCTCTGCCTATATTTAGGCTTAGGTATGCTATATGTTTATGGATGTCGTATATGCAAGGTGGATGCTATACAACGTGTTTCACTTAGCTTGGGCCAGACTTTAAAAATATGCAGATGCTATGTAGATGGCCCGAACCCAGGTAACGATGTTTGCCGTCACTTGGAGATACTCAGATTATTTTTTTTTGCATTCCGCCTAATTAGATAATGTCTTAATTGATCAACTTCTCAATTATTATAAGCAGATGAAAAGTGTCAATAGAAAATTGTAGAGCAACACGAGAAACTCCCGACACAGCTTTCTGTCACTAAATACGTGCTACATAAAAGTGTTTTTCGGAGCGTGAAATAAACCCGCGAATACGCCGAAAATTGCCACGCGACTGGCCGCTCGAGGCACTTTGCGTTTATTTGGGGACATCTTTCACGCTCGGAGAAACACCTTCAACAACGAAGCTGTTTTAGCCAGCCGTAACTTGTGGTTCGTGGTTCGTATCAAGAAACTACCAAGAAAGAAAATAAAATAAACGCCCAGGCGGGATTCGAGCCCGCGTACCCGCATTCCCAAAGCGAGCGTCGTAACCACTAGGCTATACAGCCACTTTTTTCTTTATTGCACGAAATTATTAGTTGTTATATGCGAAAATTAGTTGCCACGCCTGCAGAACATGCATTTATGCGAACCATATGATTGCGTTCGAGCGTCGTCGTCGTACAACAGAAAGCTGTATCGGGAGTTTCTCATGTTGCTCTACAATTTTCTCCTTGATACTTTTCATCTAACTATAATAATTGAGAAGCTGAATAATTAAGACTAATTATCTAATTAGGCGGAATGCCAAAAATTATCTGAGTGTCTCCAAGCGACGGCAAACAACGTAGCATTTTCGTATTTTTAAAGTTTGGCACAAGTTAAGTGAAACACCCTGTACTATTCAACAACCCAAGTTGCTCAAACTATAGGTCTTACGTTGACAGAATTGTTCCTCAAAATTTCTGACAATGGCAGGCCGCAAACAAACGTCATGAAACGTAACATTCCCAACGTATCGCTTTTAAGTCTTCTTAGACTATCGAATACTAAATGTGCAAAACAATATCAGTGCTCGAACCTGAAAGCGATGTAATCTTACTGGTGCGGCTCGTTAAGGGCAGCGTAGCGGTGCCTGAGCGATACCATTAGAGGCCCGCCTTATCATCCATGATGTTGACACGAGACGTGCTTTATGCTTTTCTTTATCGAAACGACCTATGTGGTACGCACTGTATGTGTGATTCGAAATGATATGCATACTTTTCAATTTGCACAACCTCCGGGATCGGCCCACGTAAGAGGTTATTTTTGCCCACGGACAAGACATACATTGGGGGTGTAGAGGTATACAGCTTCGCTGTTATACGGCTTTGTCGGCGAAAAGCGTTGTAAGGCAGCGTTTTATGGCAGTTATTTTAAAAAGTACACTTGATAACGCGCTCAAAGACAATTTCTGGGTGTCACCTTCTCGTATTTCACGTGAACCATTTTTCAAAGATTTTGAAGACTTTTTGAGGATGGCAAGGCCTGTTGTCCGGTCCCGTCGCAGAAGCTCTACAAATTCTCTGGCGCTTTGAAGTTCATACGAGTGAATAGCACTGTCCCTGTCAAACGCTGCGTTCGATGACACTTCTACAGAGCCCACAATCCCCCGTTTGAAGAATGTTTTGGTCACGCCGGGCATTTGGTCTGACAAAGGCCTTACATTATACTCCCCTACTGAATCAAACGTATACGCTGCACAACCTTCGAAATCCCGCTTTCATCTGCCATCAACTGTGCTTCTGATATGGCGCAAGTTTTGACTCCTAAGATAATGATGTATGGGGTTTAATGGCGCAAGGGCCAATAATGGCCAAAGAGTGCCAGGCCAATGTTAATGAGTTCGAATTAGAGCGATGAATTACGACTGGTGGATATGACGTGGCTGTAAGGGGACCTAAAAATAGTGGCTGTAAAGTGTATAAAATCTACATGTAATAAAATTATGGAAATGGCTAATGGCGTGTGCTATGAGCATGAAATATGCATTGTGAATAAATGCTACTATATGCAAAATATGTCAGATGCAGTAATTGGCAAAAGCACTACTGCCTAAACAGAGCCCTTGAAGCACAAGGGCCTTGAGGCACGTGCTGTACTGAACTACTGTCACAGCGGCATCCTCTGGAGAGAGGAAGCGCTACGAATATACTGGGCGTATAACATGTAGGACAACATCGTTCAAGAAAGCAGGGACTGCTTTTGTGTTAAAAAGTGGTTCTTTACCAAGAATCATAGAGGGATGGAGTGGGACACAATAGCTGTATGCAAGAGGAAAATGTTTCCTTCTCTCTATTTCGGCTTCCCGACACTCCAGGAGGACATGGAGGACGGTCAACCTCTCACCACATCGACCACAGGCTGGAGGCTCGTTACCAGTCAACAGAAAATTGTGTGTACCTTATGTGTGCCCTATTCTGAGACGACACAAGAGGACATCTGTTCTTCGTGCTTTCATAGTGTAGGGCCAGAAACCTAACTGTGGCTTAATCAAGTTGAGCTTATTATTGGTTTCAGTGTCCCACATGCGGTGCCAGTGGCTTCGCAGTTTAGTTCGCAAAAAAAGCTTGAGATCTGGGGCAGGAATAGTACTGCTAAAATTAGTAGCTTGAGATGTAATTGATGTGGCCATTTGGTCTGCTAGCACATTACCCTCGATGGATCTATGACCAGGAACCCAACATATTGTCACATGTCTACCAGATCAGTAAATATTGCACAAATATGAGTAAAGTTCGATAAAAACAGAATTTTTGTGTTTCCTTAAACATGTTAGTGCCTTTACGACACTTAAGGAGTCCGTGAATATTATTGCCTTCTCTAGTTTTAATTTCTTAATGAGTTTAACCGCAGGCAGTACTGCATAGGCTTCAGCAGTGAAGATACTCGTATAAGGGTTCAATACGTCTGACTCAGAGAAAGATGGACCGACAGCCGCGTAAGATACGCCGGCATGTGACTTTGACGCGTCGGTGTAGAATTCAGAACAAGAGTACTTCGATTGGAGTTCACGGAAATGCATTGTTATTTCGAGTTCATCAGCGTGCTTTGTGACCTCTACAAAGGATACATCACATTCTATCACGTTCCACTCCCAGGGCGGTAACAGCTTACCTGGAGGCATTAGACAATGTTCGAGAAGTGGGACATCCATTTCTTCGCTAAGTTCTCTCACACGCAGTGAGAAAGGACGTCTCATAGAGGGTCGGTTATGAAAAAGTGTAGCACATGACAAATTGTTAATGGTTGTAAAACACGGATGTTCATGATTAGAGTGGACTTTGAGGAAATACGTGAAGCTGATGTATGATCTCTGCAGATGGAGTGACCATTCATTCGATTCTACGTATAAGCTTTCAATAGGGGCTTGTTCTGAAAGCGCCGGTGGCCGGGCGGATACCTAGATGGTGAACGGGATCTAGCATCTTTAGCGCGCTTGGGGCAGCAGAGTGATATACTGCAGCACCATAATCCAGTCGCGATCGAATGAGGCTCTTCTAAAGATTCATTAAACATTTCCTGTCGCTGCCCCACGATGTGTAAGATAAAATCATCATTAGGTTCATTGTTTTTAGGCACTTTGCTTTGAGATATTTTATGTGGGGAATGAAAGTTATCTTAGAGTAAAGTATGATTCCTAAACACTTGTGTTCTTTGTTCACAGGTATTTGCTTGTCCATACAGTTATACACAGGGATCTGGAAACAGGCCTCTCTTTCTTGTGAAAAGAACACAAGAACTTTTGTGGGGGTTAACCTTAAACCCATTTTCGTCTGCCCACTTGGATATCTTGTTCAAGCCCTGCTGTACCTGTCTCTCACACACTGCGAGGTTACAGGACTTGAAGCCTATTTGTATGTCGTCCACGTAGACGGAATAAAAAATTGCCGGTGGTAATGAGGCACGGAATGTGTTCATCTTAACGACAAAGAGTGTGCAGCTGAGCACACCTCCCTGCGGTACACCAGTTTCCTGTATAAATGGACGTGACAATACATTCCAGATTTTGACGCGGAAGGTACGATTAGACAAGTAGCTTCCTATTAGGCTTAGCATATTGCCATGGATGCCCATTCGCGACAAGTCTCTCAATATTTCGTAACCCCACGTTGTGTCGTACGCCTTCTCCATATCGAGGAATATCGATAAGAAAAACTGTTTATGTACAAATGCGTCCCGGATATTTCCTTCAATGCGCACAAGATGATCAGTTGTGGATCGCCCTTCTCTAAAGCCACACTGATAAGAATCAAGCATTTTCTTCAGTTTAAGGAAATGTATGAGTCGCCGATTAACCATTTTTTTTCAAATAGCTTGCACAGGCAACTTGTGAGAGCTATGGTACGGTAACTTGCCGCCGAGGAAGGATCTTTACCCTGCTTCAATACAGGGACGACAATCGCTTCTTTCCATGCGGATGGAAGATATCCGGCAGCCCAAATAGTGTTGAGAAGTGCTGTAGTGTTAGTTGTGTATCAGAGTGCACGTTCTTAATCATGTCATACGTGACTCTGTCAGGTCCCGGTGTAGAGCTTTTACAAGCGATCAAGGCTCATTCGTTCACGGTTCGTTCTGTCGGCATTTTCGTACGAATGGCTTACATTCTTCTATCTGCTTGTATTTAAAGAAGGATTTTGAATAACAGATTGAGCTTGACATATGCTCAAAGTGCTCCCCAAGACAGTCTGCCTGGTCGCGCAAGGTATTCCCTTGGTCATTCACCAGAGGCAACGGATGGATTTGTTGCCCCTTTAGCTTTCTTAAGCCATTCCACACTTTTGCATCCTGTGTCTATGAATTAATACCCGAGAGAAACCTCACTCAGCTGTCTCTCTCTGCCTGACGTCGTGTCCGCCTTCCCTGCGATTTAATGTTTAAATAGAATGAGATTTTCTGCATTTGGAGATCTACGCAATATGCCCCATGCCTTATTTAGCCTTTTTCGCGCCTGACTACAGTCTTCGTTCCACCAGGGAACACGTCTTTTATGTGAACCACCATTCGTTTGTGGGATACACTTTTCAGCAGCATCAGTAATAAAAGCGCTAAAATATGCGACAGCATCATTGATACTAAAATTGTTTATAAAATCTCGTGGTAAATAAGTTGATTTTTAAAAATGATCCCAGTCAGCCGATGCTAATTTCCATTGAGGAATGTTGGGAGGGTTATCATGCTGCATTATTAAGCTTAAAGTTACAGGAAAGTGTTCACTTCCAAAAGGATTGTTAATAACATTCCATTCAAGGTCAGGCAGAAGAGAAGCTGATCTAACTGCAAGATCTATCGCTGAATACAAATCATGCTCGGCGTTGTAATATGTCGGCTCCTTCTTATTAAAAAGGCAGGCACCAGAGGTCAAAAGAAAATTTTCAATGAGTCGACCTCTCGCGTCACATCGCGAGTCTCCCCACAGCGTGTTGCGGGCATTAAAATCACCCAGAAGTAGGTAGGGTTCCGGAAGTTGATCAATGAGGTTATAGAAATCTGTTTTTATGAGGTGATAGTTTGGGGGAATATATATGGAACAAACAGTTACAAACTTATTGAAGAGAACTACCCTAATTGACACTGCCTCAAGGAGTGTTTGTAAGGCTACATGATGACAAGCTACAGACTTGTCTGCAACGATTGCTACACCGCCGCATGAGGCGTTGGCCTCGTCACGGTCTTTTCGGAAGATGGCGTACTGACGAAGAAAGTTTGTTTGTGTGTGTTTGAGGTGTCTCTTGAACACACAGCAACTTTGGATTATGTTTATGTAGGAGTTCTTTAACGTCATCGAGATTGTGGAGACGACCCCTGACATTCCAATATAGTATTTGTGTATCCTTAGTGAAGGTGTTTTGTGCTGTGTGTTTAAGCCCACAAGGCCCTTTCCCACAAGGCCCTTTCCGGGCCCCGTGATGCGGGGTTTGTCTGTCTTGGTGCGCTCTTGAGAGCTGCGCCGCTCCTTCGGCGTCTGGGACGCCGGTGGACTTGGTGATGTATCCATCACCTCCGCCGAGGCGCTGGATGCCCGCTCGCGGCGTACGCTCGCGGGTGTTTCGGGCTGCTCTGCAAGAGAAGAGGCCCTAGGTGTCGTAGAGCCCGCAGGCACGGAGGACTGCTGGCTCATTTTGCTGGGTGGCGGAACAGTGTTGGCTGCTACCGCTGAGGGGGTTGGCGGCTTGACTGCCGGCACACTAGGTGTGACTCGGACGGCCGCCGAAGAAAGCGACGCCACGCCCCGCCGCGTCACATCAACGTAGAATGGTTTCAATGGATTGTGAGTCATGAAAAAACATCTGCGTGCTTCTTGGAAAGAGATATTCAATTTGACCTTGAGTTCGATTGCTTCCTTTTCTTTTTTCCACGACGGACACGATCGCGAATAAGCCGGGAGGTCTCCGTCACAGCTAACACAATGTGTATCAGAAGTGCAGACGTCAGAGGTGTGGTCATTTGAGGCATATTTTGCACAGGTAGAGGGCCCACGGCAGCTTTGAGACCCATGCCCAAACCGCTGACACTTGAAGCATCCACGCGTATTTGGGATGTACGGTCGCACGCGAACTTTACAGTATCCAGTTTCGATGTATTCAGGCAGGTTGCTGGTTCCAAAGGTGATAATCAAGTGCTTAGTTGGCATTTTCTTGTCGCCACGTCTTAGTTAAATCCTTTGTACATTTACTACGTCTTCATCTTTCCACGCCTCGAGCAGTTCAGTTTCCGTCAATTCAAGAAGGTCGATTTCCGAAACGACACCACGTAAAGTATTCATGGACCTACGTGGACTCACAGAAACGGGAATGTCCCCGAATGCAGCAAGGTTTGTCAATTTTGTGTGGTACAACTTGTCACGCACCTCCAGCAGGAGGGCGCCGCTTGCCGTCTTTGTTATTTTATAGTCATGGCCTATGGTGTCTGTCAAACATTTCGACACGATGAAGGGGGGTATCATTCGGACAGTCTTTGTTCCGTGCTCACTTTGTATCACGTGATACCTGGGAAATGTTTCTTTCTGTTGTAAAAAGAACTTGAGTTTTCATCGGTGCGCCCCCTCTTAAGGGAGCGATCAGGGAGAGCAGGAAAATTGGTAGCCATATTGATGCCACAGTATTCGGCAGGCATGCCAGCCACCCCCCACGGAGCCCAACTAGGGGACGCAACAGGACTTGAAATATTCAATTCTGATCACGCCAGCGGTACATGCCCGCTATAACCCAATATGAATAACCTAGGTTGGCTATGTCACACAAGGTTAATGCTCGCTGCCTGGAAAATCGGAAGTGATACAGAAGTAAGTAGAGGGCAGGAAAGGGAGAAAGTGAGAGGGAACGACGAAGATCAAAGAGAAGGACAGGAAATGGCAACTACCGATTTCCCCCGGGTGGGTCAGTCCGGGGGTGCCGTCTATGTGAAGCGGAGGCCAAAGAGGTGTGTTGCCTCCGCCGAGGGGGCCATGAAGGTCCAAGCACTCGGCTTCGGCTCAACCCCAGGATCCACTTTTCCCCGGACACAGCTAAGCCACGCACGATTAAATGTGGGAGGGGGTCCAACCCTCGTGTGCTCGGGTCCGTGGTGTTGCCACACACCAAACGCGGGGCTTTTTGACTCCTAAGCTACCAAAGGTTACATTAATTTACGCTCCACAAGCTGCCAGTGAATCTTTCAGGCGATTGAAGGCACTTCAAGAAGGTTGCGGTTCCTGCGAGGTCTGGTATTCAGTCGTGGCATATGTGGAAGTGCAAGCGGACCCACAACTCCGAACTGCAGTTCGTGGCAAGAACAGTTGCTTCGGATAAACAACTTCTTCGGCAAAGAAATCGAATGTCACATGTTCGTAAAAATGTGCAATGCCAGATTAATAAAATACGACTCCATGGCAACAGTACCGACAGCCTTCTTCCTCGGCCACATTGGCATGCAACATGAGCATTTGTGCGGTTAAAAAAGGTTGTAACCCACACAGGACAGCCTCACTTGTTGGCAGAGTTATATTTGAACAATGAATGTTACGTTCAATTACTTCTTGCATAGCTCAACAAATCAGAACGCACGAAACCCGTATTGCGGCCGCTAGACTGAGTATGGTCACATTTCACGCATTGTAAGTTGTTCGGTACTCAAATAATGCAACATTTTTTTACACAAAGAGGTAAACAACGGCCTCGACGTCAACCAGAGTGATTTTCAAAAAAAATAAAAATGGCCTTTTTCAGAAAACTATTTTCAAATTTTGATGTTTTTAGCAAACTACTTATGTTTAGGTGCAATCTTTAAATATAACGATGCTTGACGAAGTAACGACGATTATTTAGAAAGAATGTGAAGACTTAAAAGTTCATGTGCACCGAGTTTCATTATCCTCACTTTAATTAGTCTAGAGCAATAAATTCCTGAATTACAGGCATTTTGGTCCGTTTACCATGTTTGTGATATTTTTCTCGAAGTTCCTTACGTAGTCAAGTGCGATAAAATACTCATAAGGTAGCATTTTACTTGTTCTTTGTGGGGAAAAAATATTGTGATCGAGAAATACACCATTCTTTCTCTATGCGCGCTCAAAGTTCAGAAATCGCAAAACTGGCGGAAATAAAGCTTTTTCGGCGGCTGAAATTTGTCCTTTTTTTTCAGGCGAACAAAATTTTTTTTCACAAAATTAAGTTCAGAATCATTGTGCCGGGCCCAAAACCTGCGCCTAAAGTAAATTTTATCAAAATCGGAAATGGTGACCAAGACCACCTGATCGTTCTTGTCTGGATGACTACTGCTGCTATTCCTGCCTCAGATCTCAAGCCTTTTTTTGCGTAAGAAACTGCGAAGCCACTGGCAAGGCTTGTGGGATGCGGAAACAAATAATAAACTACACTTGATTAAGCCAAAGTTATGTTTCTGGCCCTCAGCTACGAAAACACGACGAATAGATGTCCTATTTTGTCATCTGAGAATAAGGCACACATATGGTACCCGCAGTTTTTTGCTGACTGGCAATGGTAGATATAGTGAGAGGCTGACCGTCCTCCACGTCCTCCTGGAGTGTCGGGAAGCCGAAAAAGAAAGAAATAAATACTTTACTCTAGCATGCCGCTGTCATGTCCCTCTACATTCCATTATGTTTCTTGGTGAAGAACCACTTTTTAACGCCAAGTCAGTCGTATGTGGTCCTGCATGTTATTAGCCCAATACGTTCGTAGTGCATCCTCTCTCCAGAGGATGCCGGTATAGTAGTTTAGTATAGCACATGCCTCCAGGCCCTTGTGGTTCAAGGGCTCTGTTTAGGCAGTAGTGCTTCTTAGCAATTTTTATATCTGGCATATCTTGCATATGTATCATTTTTCTCGCAAAGCATTTTTCACATCCATAGTACGCCTCATTAGTCATTGCCATAATCTTATTACCTATAGATTTTACGTACTTTACGGCGACTATTTTTAGGCCCCTTTACAGCCACATCTCATGTACTTCTCAGTATTCATTGCTCCATTGCAAACGTACTAACACTGGCATGGCGCTCTTTGGCCATACCTGGCCCTTGCGCCACTAAACAACACACATTCACTCATTCATTATGGGGTTTTACGTGCCAAAACCACGATCTGATTATGAGGCACGCCGTAGTGGGGGACTCCGGAAATTTGGAACACCTGGGGTTCTTTAATGTGCACCTAAATCTAAGTACACGGGTGTTTTCGCATTTCGCCCCCATCGAAATGCGGCCGCCATGGCCGGGATTCGATCCCGCGACCTCGTGCTCAGCAGCCCAACACCATAGCCACTGAGCAACACACATTCATTCCAAGTAATCAGAGTAGGGCAGTCTGTTATTGCTCAGACTATAACAAAATGTGTCCAAAATCCTGCCGCCTTACTTACTAAATCACCTTATGATCGGACAGATCTCGCCTCTAATAGTTTGGATTTAGCACGACCTTCGACTTCCCAGCGGGTTGATCACGAATGTCACTCCTATTTAGATTCACTAAGCAATCAATATGCGGATATGGACACTAGAATTCTTAAACACATGGCCTGAAGTGCGCGCCCGAAAAATCTGAGGTCATCCGGATACACGCGAAAGGCTACAAATCCAGAGGATCGATTAACGTCGTAGTTGAGGGCCAATCAGTCCGAGAGGTACCAACGATGCGAGTCCTGGGTTTGTGGCTGCATAGCGGCGGGAGAGCAGTAAAGACACTCAAAACCCTCAAATCCACAACCCACAACATAGCTCAAATGATACGGCGCGTGACGTATCGAAAAGTGGGAATGCGAGAAGACGATACCCTAAGGCTCGTACAGGCTTTAGTGGTTAGTCTAATCACGTATGGCTTACCCTACCAAATCCTGAACAGGGAGGAGGAAAGGCAGGCTAACACAATAATCCGAACCGCATTCAAAGCTGCTCTGGGCCTGCCTAAATGTACCTCCACAAAGTGCATGTTAGCTTTGGGAGTGCACAATACTTTCGACGAACTGAGGCAGGCCACTCTGATGCGACAGAGGGAACGCCTCAGCTTCACAAAAACTGGTAGGGCAATATTGGCTAGATTCAATATCCCAGAATACCCCATTTATCTCATCGAACAGGCCGTACTTCTCCCTCCTTGGGTGAGATCCAAAATTACAGTAGCCCCAATTCCCAAGAACATGCATCCCGAGTACAACAAAGAAAGGCGCAAAGCACGCGCACAACACATTCAATCAACATACTCTAATAACTATAGGTACAACACGTACTACATGGATGCAGTTGTGTATGCAGAGGCGACCGAGCAGCGCTACCAAAGGAGGTACGCCCTGGAAGTCGTGAACGTGATCTGCCAGCAGCAAATAAAAACATCGGCCACGGCGGGATCGCCCACCTCGGCCGACATACTAGCAGTGGCGATCGCACTCGCTTACGATCGCACTCGCTCACGATCGCACTCGCTCACGTTCGCAAAGGGACTCGGTCGTTGTCACGGACTCGCAGGAGACGTGTGGCATGTTTCTTAAGGGGCACGTGACTGCGGCTAGCCTCGCGATAATCCCCAAATCCTTCAAACACCGTCATCGCCTACTCTGGTGCCCGGGCCGCGTGGGGGGTACAGGGGAACGAAAAGGCTAACGCGTTAGCTCGGGGGTTTACTAACCGAGCGACGGCGTCCTCTTCTAACCCCAACCACTCACACTATCCCTCACAAAATACCACCAATTTAAATGCCAAAAACATCCGTGCTCATCTGCGCGGAGTCCGCAGAAAATACCCGCCGCCTCACCCACAGCTTAGCGTGAAAGAGGCCGCCGATTGGCGTAAAATAAAGACCGGGGTATTCCCCCATTTAAAATTGCTAAACGCCATGTATTCCACTCGTTATAGGGCCAACTGTCCTTGGTGCGGTGGCATACCTACCCTAATACATATAACCGGGGAGTGCGCTAGCACCCTCAGGCCAAATACCAGTATCACAATGGAGCAGTGGGAGGCACAGCTCGCCCGCTCCGACCTGGCAAGACAAAAGTCCTTAATTAGCCAGGTAGCCAGGTCAGGCAGGCGGCAGAGGCCAGTGTAGCCCTGGACTGACAGGCTCCGACCACCCCTCCTTAACATCTTTTCCATTCCAATAAAGTTTCTGTTATTATTCAACACATGAGATGGACTAATAATAAATTACCTCGATCTCCTAAATCTAAAACCAAAAAGTGTGTGAAAGCATTCCTTCCTAGGACCGAATTTATGAAAAAAAAAGTGCTCTGGACCAAGCAGTATATCGACAGCTCGTCTCTCACAACATAGCGCGCCTAAGTGTAATAAGTAGTGTTATTTGCCAGAACAGCATGACTCAGCTAAGTAAGTACCATAATTATAGCAATATGCCTTCCCCGCATATACGACATACAGCAGTTGATCGACAACCATTAGCGGTATGTCCGTAACGCCAGCACTTAAGACGTTTTAGTGGTCGTGGAACTAGGGGTTCTACGCTGTAAATTAACGGCCATAACTTAATCACTGAAGGGCGTGCCATTCCTGTAAATACAGCGGTGACTACTTCAGTAGGGGCCATTCACAATTACCGCAGGGCACCACAACAGCGGCTGTCCCAACTAATGTCATGAGACCTGCCTCCTTCCATCCCCCTCCCTCCTCAATACCCAAATCAAAATAGGGGCGTACAGGAAAAAGTCTTAATACCGAAACCAAAATAGGGAAGTACAGGAAAAAAGATTTAATTATTTGGCAGTGGAATTGTAGGAGCTATGAGGGGAAGAGAGCAGTACTGCAACAACACCTTAGGAACAAAACCAAACCAGATATTCTAATTCTGCAGGAAACGCACGGTTTAGCTAAGCTATCGGGATATAAGGCGATCGGCCCCACGACCGGGGATAATAGAACACTAACCACCCTGGTAAGGAAGGGATTCGTAGCAATCCGCCACGACACCCAGATCACAGAAATCGAGCACATACTCGTAGAACTTGCCCCTAGAAGAAAAAAACTTCCGAGCACGTTTATCCTAAATTTGTATAGCAATCCTGCGCACATACGACAACGCTTCCTTTCTCTCTTTAAGAAGGCACTAGTAATAGCGGGAGCCAACCCCCTCGTCAATGGAGGAGACCTTAATGCCCCACACAGCGCATGGGGATACGGATACACACGAGCCAAAGGCAAAATGCTATGGCAGGATATTCAAGAAACCGATTTAACTCTCATCACCGACCCCGACTCCCCCACGCGTGTAGGGAATGGTCTCGCGAGGGACACAACTCCAGATTTAACATTAGTTCGCAACGCGGGGACCGCCAAATGGAAAAACACATTTGAAGATTTGGGGAGCGATCATCGTATAGTAGAAACCAAAATTTAAGAGGCGGTAGACGCAGTACTCAATAGACGACAGGTTAGATGGACGGACTGGGATAAGTTTCGAAAAGTCAGAGATGCCAAAAAAAAAAACAAGCTTCCATCAAGAATATTGCGCAATGGGTCAAAGACGTTATACAAGACGTCAACGAGGCTACGCAAACGATTACATCAGATCCCCCCATAGAAAAGATTGATAGCCGTCTCGCGCACATGTGTGAGGCCAAACAATCACTACAGAACAGATGGCAGGGGCAGAGGCACAATAGGAGCTTGCGCAAGCGTATAGCCAAGCTCAACAAGCAGATTGAAGAACATTGTCAGCAGCTAAGCAAACAACAATGGAATGAGGTTTGCAATGCTTTGGATGGGCAAATGCACGCAGGTCAGACATGGCGCATGCTCAAACACCTGCTCGACCCAGATAACACCAAATCGGAACATACGCAAACCTTGCGTAAGCTGATGCACCAGTATAAAGGCAGCGAGGAGGACTTTATCGCCGAAGCTAGCAACATATATATCCCCATAAACCCCGTCATAGAGCACGGGCAATATACCGGAGACACAAACGAGCTCCTGGACGAGGAGTTCACCGTAGCTGAAATTAGGGCAGCGCTACAGAAGCTAAACACCAAATCCGCACCGGGACCGGACGGGATCACCAACAGAACTCTCCGGAACCTAGACGATCAAGCAATAGAGAACATCACGCAATATATAAACGAATGTTGGGCCGAAGGCGTCATCCCAGCACAATGGAAAGATGCTAAAGTAATCCTTATCCCCAAGCCCGGAAAACAACCCGATCTGCCGAACTTACGCCCCATTTCACTCACGTCCTGCTGATGGAAAGCTGATGGAACACGCTTTCTTCAATAGAATCAATAACTATCTTGAGGAGAAGGAAATTTACCCAGACTCCATGCTGGGGTTCCGCTCCCAGCTATCCACACAGGACGCCATGCTGCAAATTAAACAGCAGATCCTAGACAATAAAACAAGATCGACTAGGGCGATACTAGGATTAGACCTCAAAAAAGCCTTTGACAAAGTAGCGCATGCAGCTATAATAAATCAGATAAGCCAATTAAACTTAGGATCAAGAGCATATAATTATGTCAAGGACTTCCTAACGGACAGAACGGCATCCCTTGTAATGGGAGAACTCAGATCTGAGGAGAGACACATGGGTAGCGCTGGCACCCCGCAGGGTTCAGTCATATCGCCCATGCTGTTCAATCTAATAATGATAGGACTCCCGCAACGGCTCAACTCTGTACATGGAATACATCACTCCTTGTATGCAGATGATATCACCATCTGGGTGTCTGAAGGTAGCGACGGAGAGATAGAACAGAGACTACAGGAGGCCGTCGACACGATAGAGGAGTATCTCGAAGGTACTGGCCTCGAGTGCTCGCCTGATAAATCCGAACTCCTCCTCTATCGACCCACGCTCAAAGGCAGACCACCCAAGGGCTACAACCGCAACCGAGCCTACGAGGAAATCCAAATTCGCACCAAAAACGGCAGGATTATCCCCATAGTGGAACAGATCCTAGGACTCATCATCGAATCCAAGGGCACTAACGGAGAAACCGTCAAGAGGCTAGTAACTAAAGTCACCAACGCAATAAGGCTAATCAAGAGAGTCACAAACAAACACCAGGGAATGAAAGAAGCTAACGTCGTCAGACATATATTCCTTCGCCATAAGTCACATTATATACGTGGCGGCATACCTCAATTGGTATTCAGCCGAAAAAGCTAAGATCAACGCACTCATACGAAAGGCGTACAAGCAAGCTATAGGCCTTCCAGATAGCACCAGCACCGAGCGACTACTTCAATTGGGTGTACACAACACGTTAGAGGAGCTGATAGAGGCTCAACAGATTGCTCAGTTGGAGAGACTAGCCGGTTCGCGCACGGGCAGGAATATCCTCAGCAAATTAGGGATAACCTATCATAATCAACAAGGATGTAAAGTATCGGTTCCCAAGGTAATCAGGCAAAAGATCCAAGTCCTCATTCTGCCTAAAAATATGCACCCCAAACTTGATCAGGGAAGGACGAAGAGCAGAGCTAAAGCTGTACTCAAGGCATACGGTAGAGACAAGGAGACGTTGTTTGTGGACGCAGCGGAGTACCCGAGTCACGAATCCTACGTCGCAGTAGTAATAAACTCCGACCACGAGTGCATAAGCGCATGCTCGATACGCTCTAATAACAGTGAAATTGCGGAAGAAGTAGCTATCGATCAGGCCTTAATTTCCACCAAATATAGATACGTCATCAGCGACTCGCAGTCAGCCATCAGAAACTATGCGCGAGGAAGAATATCGCCCGAGGCCGCTAACATACTCCACGGGAAAGCACAGTTAATATCATCAGAGGAATTCGAAGACAGATACATCATTTGGTTCCCAGCCCACACCTCCTGTGAGTCCCTAGCTCCCAACCTTAACGAGGAAGCCCACCGCGTCGCGCAAGGTCTCATTTACCGCGCTCGCGAAGAAGCTTCCCCCGAAGGAACGGGAGGGGAGACCTGGAAGGAGAAGGACAGAATGTTCAGATTCTGCGACGTCACCCGCTTCTACCAAAAGTCGAGGTGCATATTCCCACCTCCTAGCTCCAAATTAGACAGATCTCAGGCGGTTGACTGGAGGCGACTTCAAACTAGAACCTTCCCCAACCCGGTGCACCGACATCGCATCTACCCCGAACTATATCCAGATGACTTGTGCAAATTATGTAGGACAGAACACGCCACCCTAGAACACATTCTATGGGATTGCGCACATGTTCAGGATGAATATGCAGTCTCCCCAGAACAGCTCGGGGCGCGGTGGAAAGCCGCGCTGATCAGCTCAGATCTGTAAGATCAACTATGGGCCATCCAGCGAGCTCGAGAGGCGGCCGGGAGACAGGGTCTCTCTACCGCCCCTGGCACGGCCTAGGCCCAGGCCTCAATCCGCTGGTCTAAATAAAGTTGTTTCACTACCTCACTGCTTCAGTAGGGGCTTTCTTGTTGTCTACTAGCCTGGTACAGCGGTACACAGAAACCGCACCTGCTACTGAAATTATCTCCAAGATGTCTGCTGAACTTTGTCTGCAACGCGGACTCGGCTTGGCTAAGTTTTGCTAGGAAATGCTAAGTGCGGCTAGGCACGGTATTCCGAATCGGCTCGCCGCCGACGTGCAGATTCTCGCTTGGCCGCGCGACGCACTTCAAGATGAGCGGATTCTTCTTCGGGTGTCCCATGTCAAGGCTACATGTACTCGCCACAGAGTCAACGAGAGTTCTGCCGCCGCCGCGGCGGCTCCGAGCTTTATCTCCCCGGTGACGTCACGGTCAAGCTGCGCCTCCACACCTGCCGGGGCGTGGCTGGTCGAAACCGGCGCTTAGCACATGACATCGACGTGACACAGAATTTACATCAAAGGTATGAGCAAATGTTATTTCTCTTTACTGGCGACGGCGCTCATCCCGAATAAAGACACACGGGCGCACACTTTTATTTGGATCGGCTGTCTTGATCATCGGCATTCATTCGTGTGGAACACTACCGCCACCCGGACGACGCGCACCCGGCGGAAGTAGACACGCATGATGGGACCACCACGCCGGGAGAGCGGAAGGAAACTAGGCACGCAAGCGCTTGGAACGACGAGAAGAGAGGGCGGAGCGAGCGCGCACATGGCCGACGCGTGTCGCACAGCCGCAAATCATTTAGAAACCCTTATCATCTACCAAAGAGTCTACCGATTTTGAAAGCAGTGCCTATTGATAACTAATTTACTGAAAATGCATATCCAAGTGATGAGACGTATAAGCTTTTGCATAGAATGAAGCGATTTTGCATCAAATTCGGCAGATGAGTTTTTGCACACGCAGATCCGTTGACGGACACGAAAAATGCAAAGAACCGTAGCCATGGATACCTTCGCTGTAAAAGAGAAGTGGGGTTGAATTTAACAAAGAAAAAAAAGAAACATGTCTGTAGTTAGCAATGAAATCACAAGTTGCCGAAAACAAGGCCCTGACTCCTACGTTGCTGAGCGAACTTTGTTGTCATTTTGAACCCCAGGTGGTCAAAATTACTCCGGAGGCGTGCCTCAATCATATCGTGGTTCTGGCACGTAAAAGTCCAGGATTTTTATTTTAGTTTTGAGGAGAATTACTCTTACAGTACCTACACACAAATGGCTTGAATTTAAATCGGATTTCGAGTAGCTACCTAGCGCATAATGGCAATTACGATGCCGGCTGTGCTGTATGACACGGTTTCTTTCTGTCTTTTTTTTTCGTGGTGGGGTTGGGCAATTTTTTTAGAGATTCATGGCAGTGTTCGTACAATCAGGAGGATTGGTCGGAATTTGCGATTGGATCGCTTCACTTTGCTATTATTTCCAATGCTTCACCTTTCCGGCGAAAATGCAATTTCCTAAATACGAGCCAAAACGGAGAATGCAAGGCAGAAGACTATGCATTTCTTTATGGCTCTTGACCCCGACTCGTGCTCTTCTCAATCACTATCTCTCCCGCTCCGCAGAAGTGGAAGTGCCGCTGGTTTCTGCAGCAATAGTAGATGCCCTTACTACTGATGCCCTTACTCTGCCCCCTGTGCAGAGTAGCCAACCGGACACTCAACCTGGTTAACCCATCTGCCTTTCACCTCTTATTTTCCTTCCTTCCTAGAGCCTATAATATGTTCAGATAGCTTTAGATAATGGATGATGCTACAAGACTAGTAATTAATATTTTTTACGGCATTTATTTAAAAAGTACACTTGATAACGCGCTCACAGACAATTTCTGTGTGTCACCTTCTTGTATTTCACGTGAAGAATTTTTCAAAGAGTTTGAAGACTTTTTGAGGATGGCAAGGCCTGTTGTCCGGTCCCGTCGCAGAAGCTCTACAAATTCTCTGGCGCTTTGAAGTTCATACGAGTGAATAGCACTGTCCCTGTCAAACGCTGCGTTCGACGGACACTTCTACAGAGCCCACAATCCACTGTTTAAAGAAAGGTTTGGTCACACCGGCCATTTGACCTGACAAAGGTCTTACATTTCACTCCCCTACTACTACTACGCTGCACAACCTTCGAAATCCCGCTTCAACTACGTGCCATCAACTGTGCTTCTGACATGGTGCAAGTTGCGACTCCTAAGCGGCCAAAGGTTGCGTTAATTTACGCTCCCAAAGCTGTCATTGAATCTTTCAGGCGATTGAAGGCACTTCAATCGCCTTCAAGAAGGTTGCACTTCAAGAATGTTGCAGTTCCTGCAAGGCCTGGCATTCAGTCGTGGCATATGTGGGAGTGCAAGCTGATACACCACTCCGAACTGCAGCTGTTCGTGGCAAGAACAGTTGCTTCGGATACACAACTTCTTCGGCAAAGAAACCGAATGTCACATGGTCTTAAAAAGCTGCAATACCAGATTAATAAAATACGACCCCATGGCAACAGCACCGTCAGCCTTCTTCCTCGGCCACATTGGCATGCAACATGAGCATTTGTGCGGTTAAAAAAGGTTGTAACCTACACAGGACCGCATCACTTGTTCGCAGCGTTATATTTGAACAATGAATATTACGTTCAATGAGTTCTTGCTCAACAAATCAGAACGCACGAAATCCGTGTTGCGGCCGCTAGGCTGAGTGTGGTCACATTTGACGCATTGTAACTTATTCGGTACTCAAATAATGCAAGTTTTTTTTTTTTTTACGCACAGAGGTAGACAACGTCCTTGACGTCAAACAGAGTGATTTTCAAAAAAATTAAAAATGGCCTTTTTCAGAAAACTTTTTTCAAATTTTGATGTTTATGGCAAACTACTTAAGTTTAAGTGCAATTTTTAAGTATAACGATGCTTGACAAAGTAACGAAGACTAATTAAAATGAGGATAATGAAACTCGGTGCACATTAACTTTTAAGTCTTCACATTCTTTCTAAATAGCCTGGAGCAATAAATTCCTGAATTCCAGGTATTGTGGTCCGTTTACCATGTTTGTGATTTTTTACTCAAAGTTCCTTCCGTAGCCAAGTGCAATAAAATACTCATAAGGTAGCATTTTACTTGTTATTTGTGGGGAAAAGATATTGTGATCGAGAAGTGTACCATTGTTTCTCTATGCGTACTCAAAGTTCAGAAATCGCAAAACTGGCGGAAAAACGCTTTCAACGGACGAAATTTGTCCAGTTTTTTTTTTTTTTTCAGGCAAACAATTTTTTTTTCTCAAAATTAAGTTCACAATCATTGTTCTGGGCCCAAACCTGTGCTAAAGTAAATTTCATAAAAATCGGAAACCGTGGCCAGGACCAGGATAGATTTTACGTACTTTACGGCGACTATCGTTCTTATCTGGATGACTACTGCTGCTATGCCTGCCACAGATCTCAAGCCTTTTTTTTTTGCGTAAGAAACTGCGAAGCCACTGGCAACGCTTGTGGGATGCGGAAACAAATAATAAACTACACTTGATTAAGCCACAGTTAAGTTTCTAGCCCTCAGCTACGAAAACACGACGAATA
Source organism: Dermacentor silvarum (assembly GCF_013339745.2). Taxonomy (NCBI): domain Eukaryota; kingdom Metazoa; phylum Arthropoda; class Arachnida; order Ixodida; family Ixodidae; genus Dermacentor; species Dermacentor silvarum. The sequence goes on along the minus strand of NC_051164.1, from coordinate 72,679,187 downwards.
GATGTCCGATTTTGTCGTCTGAGAATAAGACACATATATAGTACCCGCAGTTTTTTGCTGACTGGCAATGGTAGATGTGGTGAGAGGCTGACCGTCCTCCACGTCCTCCTGGAGTGTCGGGAAGCCGAAGCAGAAAGAAATAAATACTTTACTCTAGCATGCCGCTGTCATGTCCCTCTACATTCCATTACGTTTCTTGGTGAAGAACCGCTTTTTAACGCCAAATCAGTCGTATGTGGTCCTGCATGTTATTAGCCCAATAAGTTCGTAGCGCATCCTCTCTCCAGAGGATGCCGGTATAGTAGTTTAGTATAGCACATGCCTCCAGGCCCTTGTGGTTCAAGGGCTCTGTTTAGGCAGTAGTGCTTCTTAGCAATTTTTATATCTGGCATATCTTGAATGTCGCATCATTTTTTCGCAAAGCCTTTTTCACGTCCATAGTAGGCCTCATTAGTCATTGCCATAATCTTATTACCTATAGATTTTACGTACTTTACGGCGGCTATTTTTAGGCCCTTTTACAGCCACATCTCATCTACTTCTCAGTACTCATTGCTCCTGTAGTAGACAGTGTGCTTCGCGTCCGCCGAAGACGAAGACAAAGAAGAAGCTCGACATCACGTCCGGATCACCAACTTGTGGGAACGGAAGACTCGGAACAAATAAACATTTATTCGTCGGGGCAACTAAGCTGATGTTGCGGCCATGATGTCGAGGTTCTTCTTTGTCTTCGTCTTCGGCGGACGCGAAGCACACTGTCCACTACACTCCATTGCAAACGTACTAACACTGGCATGGCACTCTTTGGCCATACCTGGCCCTTGCGCCACTAAACAACGCACATTCATTCATTCATTATGGGGTTTTACGTGCCAAAACCACGATCTGACTACGAGGCACGCCGTAGTGAAGGTCTCCGGAAATTTGTACCACCTGGGGTTCTTTAATGTGCACCCAAATCTAAGTACACTGGTGTTTTCGCATTTCGTCCCCATCGAAATGCGGCCGCCGTGGCCGGGATTCGATCCCGCGACCTCGTGCTCAGCAGCCCAACACCATAGCGACTCAGCAACACACATTCATTCCAAGTAATCAGAGTAGGGCAGTCTGTTATTGCTCAGACTATAACAAAATGTGTCCAGAATCCTGCCGCCTTACTTACTAAATCACCTTATGATCGGACAGATCTCCCCTCTAATAGTTTGGATTTAGCACGACCTTGGACTTCCCAGCGGGTTGATCACGAATGTCACTCCTATTTAGATTCAATAAGCAATCAATATGCGGATATGGACACTAGAATTCTTAAACACATGGCCTGAAGTGCGCGCCCGAAAAATCTGAGGTCATCCGGATACACGCGAAAGGCTACAAATCTAGAGGATCGATTAACGTCGTAGTTGAGGGCCAATCAGTCCGAGAGGTACCAACGATGCGAGTCCTGGGTTTGTGGCTGCATAGCGACGGGAGAGCAGTAAAGACACCCAAAACCCTCAAATCCACAACCCACAACATAGCTCAAATGATACTGCGCGTGACGTATCGAAAAGTGGGAATGCGAGAAGACGATACCCTAAGGCTCGTACAGGCTTTAGTGGTTAGTCGAATCACGTATGGCTTACCCTACCAAATCCTGAACAGGGAGGAGGAAAGGCAGGCTAACACAATAATCCGAACCGCATTCAAAGCTGCTCTGGGCCTGCCTAAATGTACCTCCACAAAGCGCACGTTAGCTTTGGGAGTGCACAATACTTTCGACGAACTGAGGCAGGCCACTCTGATGTGACAGAGGGAACGCCTCAGCTTCACAAAAACTGGTAGGGCAATATTGGCTAGATTCAATATCCCAGAATACCCCATTTATCTCATCGAACAGGCCGTACTTCTCCCTCCTTGGGTTAGATCCAAAATTACAGTAGCCCCAATTCCCAAGAACATGCATCCCGAGTACAACAAAGAAAGGCCCAAAGCACGCGCACAACACATTCAATCAACATACTCTAATAACTATAGGTACAACACGTACTACATGGATGCAGTTGTGTATGCAGAGGCGACCGAGCAGTGCTACCAAAGGAGGTACGCCCTGGAAGTCGTGAACGTGATCTGCCAGCAGCAAATAAAAACATCGGCCACGGCGGGATCGCCCACCTCGGCCGACATACTAGCAGTGGCGATCGCACTCGCTCACGATCGCACTCGCTCACGTTCGCACTCGCTCACGTTCGCAAAGAGACTCGGTCGTTGTCACGGACTCGCAGGAGACGTGTGGCATGTCTCTTAAGGGGCACGTGACTGCGGCTAGCCTCGCGATAATCCCCAAATCCTTCAAACACCGTCATCGCCTACTCTGGTGCCCGGGCCGCGTGGGGGGTACAGGGGAACGAAAAGGCTAACGCGTTAGCTCGGGGGTTTACTAACCGAGCGACGGCGTCCTCTTCTAACCCCAACCACTCACACTATCCCTCACAAAATTCCACCAATTTAAATGCCAAAGACATCCTTGCTCATCTGCGCGGAGTCCGCAGAAAATACCCGCCGCCTCACCCACAGCTTAGCGTGAAAGAGTCCGCCGATTGGCGTAAAATAAAGACCGGGGTATTCCCCCAGTTAAAATTGCTAAGCGCCATGTATTCCACTCGTTATAGGGCCAACTGTCCTTGGTGCGGTGGCATACCTACCCTAATACATATAACCGGGGAGTGCGCTAGCACCCTCATAGGCCAAATACCAGTATCACAATGGAGCAGTGGGAGGCACAGCTCGCCCGCTCCGACCTGGCAAGACAAAAGTCCTTAATCAGCCAGGTAGCCAGGTCAGGCAGGCGGCAGAGGCCAGTGGAGCCCTGGACTGAGAGGCTCCGACCACCCCTCCTTAACATCTTTTCCATTCCAATAAAGTTTCTGTTATTATTCAACACATGAGATGGACTAATAATAAATTACCTCGATCTCCCAAATCTAAAACCAAAAAGTGTGTGAAAGCATTCCTTCCTAGGACCGAATTTATGAAAAAAAAAGTGTTCTGGACCAAGCAGTATATCGACAGCTCGTCTCTCGCAACATAGCGCGCCTAAGTGTGACAAGTAGTGTTATTTGCCAGAACAGCATGACTCAGCTGAGTAAGTACCATAATTAGCAATATGCCTTCCCCGCATATACGACATACAGCAGTTGATCGACAACCATTAGCGGTATTTCCGTAACGCCAGCACTTAAGACGTTTTAGTGGTCGTGGAACTAGGGGTTCTACGCTGTACATTAACGGTCATAACTTAATCACTGAAGGGCGTGCCATCCCTGTAAATATACAGCGGTGACTACTTCAGTAGGGGCTTTCTTGTTGTCTACTAGCCTGGTACAGCGGTACACAGAAACCACACCTGCTACTGAAATTATCTCCAAGATGTCTGCTGAACTTTCTCTGCAACGCGGACTCGGTTTGGCTAAGTTTTGCTAGGAAATGCAAAGTGCTGCTAGGCACGGTATTCCGAATCGGCTCGCCGCCGACGTGCAGATTCTCGCTTGGCCGCGCGACGCACTTCAAGATGAGCGGATTCTTCTTCGGGTGTCTGGATCTTCTTTGGTCGTCCCATGTCAAGGCTACATGTACTCGCCACAGAGTCAACGAGAGTTCTGCCGCCGCCGCGGCGGCTCCGAGCTTTACCTCCCCGGTGACGTCACGGTCAAGCTGCGCCTCCACACCTGCCGGGGCGTGGCTGGTCGAAACCTGCCGTTTAGCACATGACATAGACGTGACACAGAATTTACATCAAAGGTTATTTCTCTTAACCGGCGACGGCGCTCATCCCGAAGAAAGACACACGCGCGCACACTTTTATTTTGATCGGCTGTCTTGATCATCGGCATACATTCGCGTGGAACACTACCGCCACCTCGGGGAGCCGGAGAAAACAAGACACGCGTGACGCAACCGCCACCCGGACGAGGCGCACCCGGCGGAAAGTAGACACGCATGATTGGACCGCCACGCCGGGGGAGCGGAAGGAAACTAGGCACGCAAGCGCTTGGAACGACGAGAAGAGAGGGCGGAGCGAGCGCACACATGGCCGACGCGGGTCGCACAGCCGCAAATCATTGAGAAACCCTTATTATCTACCAAAGAGTCTACCGATGTTGAAAGCAGTGCCTATTGATAACTAATTTACTGAAAATGCATATCTAAGTGATGAGACGTATAAGCTGTTGCACAGAATGAAGCGATTTTGCATCAAATTCGGGAGTTGAGTTTTTGCACACGCAGATCTGTTGACGGACACGAAAAATGCATAGAACCGTAGCCATCGATAGCTTCGCTGTAAAAGAGAAGTGGGGTTGAATTTATCGAAGAAAAAAAAAACATGTCTGTAGTTAGCAATGAAATCACATGTAGCCGAAAACAAGGCCCTGACTCCAACGTTGCTGAGCGAACTTTGTTGTCAATTTCAACCCCAGGTGGTCAAAATTTCTCCGGAGTCCCCCACTACGGCGTGCATCAATCATATCGCGGTTCTGGCACGTAAAAGCCCAGGATTCTTATTTTAATTTTGAGGAGAGTTACTCTTACAGTATCTACACACAAATGGCTTGAATTTAAATCAGATTTCTACTAGCTACCTAGCGCATAATGGCAATTACGATGCCGGCTGTGCTGCATGACGCGGTTTTTTTTTCTGTCTTTTTTTTTTCGTGGTGGGGTTGGGCAATTTTTTTAGAGATTCATGGCAGTGTTCGTACAATCAGGAGGATTGGTCCTGATTGGTCCTTCACTTTGCCATTGTTTCCAATGCTTCACCTTTCCGGCGAAAATGCAATTTCCTAAATACGAGCCAAAACGGGGAATGCAAGGCAGAAGAATATGCATTTCTTTATGGCTCCTGACCCCGACTCGTGCTCTTCTCAATCACTATCTCTCCCGCTCCGCAGAAGTGGAAGTGCCGCTGGTTTCTGCAGCAATAGTAGATGAATAGCGAGCCACTAGGGCAGTAATTTGCACATCTGCGTAAGCACGGTCTGAAACGATGAACAGAGCAGCCGAAGAAAAGTTAAGTCATACATACGTCACTAAAGACAGGTCAAAGAGAGTTCATTTGCATCTGTTGAAGGTCTGCTTCATCTTTAAAAAAAAGGTGTCATTTTGTTTCCGTGATGCATCTCTAGCTTCGCTCAGGGCGACGTAGTCATATTTAAAAGAAAATATGAACAGGATCTTTTGGTGATGACGCTTTTGGGGATATGAAAAATGATCATACCCCCAAAAGCATCATCACCGAAAGATCCTGTTCACATTTTCTTTTAAAAATGACTCCATCCCTGTGAGCGAAGCAACCTAGCCGTGAGCTAGAGAAACATGACAGAAAAAAAATGCCACGTTTCTGTTTCCTTTTTTTTTTTTTTGGGGGGGGGGGGGGGGGGGATCTCAAAAATGCTCATACACCCGCAATGGTTGCTCAGTGGCTATGATGTTGGGCTGCTGCACACGAGGTCGCGGGATCGAATCCTGGCTACGGCGGCCGCATTTCGATGGGGGCGAAATCCGAAAAAACACCCGTGTACTTAGATTTAGGTGCAGGTTAAAGAACCCCAGGTGGTCTAAATTATTCCGGAGTCCCCCACTACGGAGTGCCTCATATTCAGGTCGTGGTTCTGGCCCGTAAAGCCCCATAATTTAATTTTTTTAATGCTCATACAAATTTCTCGTCATTTTAACGGTGCTTTTCAACATCACATGCGTTGCTTCGACACCGATGAGAACAGCTGTTTTTCGCGCAAAGCTTAGTCCACCACTTTCGGTAGGAATGTAATTCACGCCAGCGGAGGGAATGTTAAAATGGTCAACGAAGGGGATAGCTTATGAATGGTGCAGCATATGAATACAAGCATTGCACGAGATTACACTTTGCATAGTATGAAAAGAAACGCTAATGTATGTATGACAGTTGCATAGCATATAATTTCCGCTTAACGAAAGCTTCGCTTCCCATAGATTCCGGCATATGTCCTTTGGATCTGCATAATCTTACGGCAAGCTTTTTTTCTGATGGACAGACGGCTTTTTTTTTCTTTTCGTGGTTGTTGCTTAGCAGAAGGACAACTACTCAGCAATAAGCAAGCATAGTAGAAAATTTTGTTTCACAATAATGTGCAGTTTCCTAACTGAAGAGGCCTGTTTAGATATTTATTGCAAGTATCTCGTTAGTTCTAGCCAGTTTTCTTTCTCTTGGCGGGACCGCCACCCGGACGAGACGCACCCAGCGGCAAGTAGACACGCGTGACGAGACCGCCACGTCTGGAGAGCGGAAGGAAACTAGGCACGCAAGCGCTTGGAACGACGACAAGAGAGGGCGGTGAGAGCGTACACATGATCGTCGCACAACGCACAACGCAAATCATTATTATCCCTTTTTATCTACCGGAGAGTCTACTGATTTTGAAAATGGTGCCTATTGATAACTAGTCTACTGAATATGCATATACAAGTGATGAGACGTATCAGCTTTTGCATAGAATGAAGCGATTTTGCATCAAATTCGGGAGCTGAGCTTTTGCAAACGCAGATCTGTTGACGGACACGAAAAACGCATAGAACCCGTGACCCTATAATCTGTGCAGGTGCTTCCGAGTCCACAGTTGGCATTGCTGTACGGGGTCAAGACAACGTTGTGCGAATCGCAAAGACTTTGTCCTTGAGAGAGCGAAAGCGAGAGAGAGGGAAAGAAACAGAGGGAAGAGATAGAGAGAGATGAATGCAGAAGAAATCAATCATCTTGAAAAAGAGCCACTGCAGAATCGAAATTCAAATCTGAGAATGCTTAGTCCTGTTCTTGACATGGAAGGACGGTGGCGTGTAAGCAGACGGCTGCTATTGTCACGGGAAGCAGAAGTTAAACATTCTATTTTGTTACCTCCACTTCGCCCCTTTACAAAACTTGTCATAAGAGACTGCCATAAGCGTAAACTCCATGGTGGCCTACAAGATACCCTTACCTAGCTCAGGGAGAAATTGTGGATACCCCGTGGAAGACAAATAGTAAAGAAAGTCATCGGAGAACGCAACACTTGCATCAAGATATACGCCTTAAGCCAAGCAGCGCACCTGTTGCACCATTACCAAGTGAACGAGTACGCCGATCTTATTCCTTGCAAGCGGCTGGAATCGATTTTGCTGGGCCTCTGTATATGAAAGACAGTTCGTCAAAAACCTACATTGTGTTATTTACTTGTGCCGTCCGTCACAAGAGCAGTACATCTTGAATTAGCCACGGGATCCACGTGTCATGGATTACCTGACGTAATGCACACAGACAACGCACAGGGTTTCAAGAAAGCATCAAGAGAAATCGCCTCGTTAGCAAGAGTATTGTTCAGTTGAGAGCTCCAAGACTTTTGCTCGCAAAGAAGAATACAGCGGAAGTTCATCCCAGAAAGGGTGGCATGGTCGGAGCGATGGCTTCTGGGAGATGTGGACACTTCAGGGCCAAGATCTACGGTCACAAGAAAGTGGCTTTATCCTAAGTAGTTACTGGAGCACTTTTGGAAAAGTTGGAGGAGCGCACAATACAAACGTTCAACCTTCAAACAACATAAAACCTGGCGATATCGTACTTCCTTGCGAAGAAAATGCCTCACGACAGCTGTGGAAGACCGGACGAATCCAAGAAGTACATCGAGGACTTGATCAAAATATCAGAACCTGTTCGGTGAAGCTTCAAAATGGCTCTGTAATACGTCGACCCGTCCAGACTTTGTACCCTATTGAACTTATTTCGCTGTAACAGACTAAACGCGCCTTCCCGGGGTGTGGAGGATATTGAATATTTCCTTTTATTTGAAAAGCCAAAGAAGCAGAAGGCAACATCCAGCACGCGAGAGCGCGAACTCCCGGAGAAGACTTCAAAGTAACAAAGAAACAGCGTACGCAAAAGAATTGTTAGAACCATTAGATACAATTGCTAAAGGCACCGTTTTACATCTGAACTGACGGTAAACTTTATAAGGGCTTAAACCGGGGAGGCTTTCATAGAGATAACAATGGAAGAGCTTTAGCTCCGAGTCCAGATGGCATTACATCAGGCATGTTGAAAATATAGTTTGACCTCTCCCCACAAGACTGCTCTGATTAACTACTCTCTCATGAACGCATCAATTCCTCCTGACTGGAAACTTGCAAAAATAATCCCCCTGCTTAAAAAGCAAGGAACAATAATGCATATAGATAATATAAGGCCAATCGCACTAACTTGGAATGTTATGAAATTAGGAGAAAGGGTATTAGGAGAAATTAGAAAGGGTATAAAACCTGGCGATATCGTACTTCCTTGCGAAGAAAATGTCTATATGGAGAGCACATTCGTATCATGAAATTTTTAACGGATAATAAATTATGGAGCCCATGTCAGATTGGATCTAGACCTGGATTCTCGATATGGTGCGCACATGTTGATTTAGAGAAACGCATTATGCTTGCTCGACACAGGCAGCAGCATGCAGCTTTAGTGACCCTTGATTTAGCTAAAGCATAATACTGTGTGGAACATGTCATACCCCTTAACGTGTTAAACAGCATGAGTTTTCCTCGGTATATTATAAATTGGATGTACGAATTTTTAAAGGATGGTAAATTTCATTGCTCCCAACGCGGCTTGCCGATGCGAAAATATGATCAATCAAGACGAGTTCCCCAGGGATCTGTCCTTTCTCCTATATTATTTAATGTTTTATTCAGCTCAATTCCTTTGTGCGATACCGTACAAGTATATCTCTATGCAGATGACACAGCATTCTTTGCGTCTGTGAGTGATATTCACTTATTACAAAGAAAACTGCAATCATACTCAGGAACGCCTGAAGCTTGGTTTGCGGATGTTCAAATGTCGCCTAATGTTAGGAAAAGTTCATTGATTGTGTTTCCATTGAATGCACCGGTGAATATCTCTCTCCAGTACCGCCAGGAAATAATTCCGCAAGTTGACTTCATCAAATATCTAGGTGTAGTATACGACTAAGAACTGAGCTCGCGAAATCACATTGATCATGTTAAAACTAGGGCAACACGCGCTGTTGGCATGATAAGCAAACTTGGCCGACATCGCTCTGGGTTAGGAAAACTCTAATAATGATTTATCGCATGTACGTTCGACCGATACTGGAATTTAGGTGCGTGTTATTCTCTGGTGGGCCACCACTAAAGATTTCGACATTCCGAAGGGCCTCCCGCTCTAGAAGAACCAGGGGGGTTCCCTGGTTCTTCTAGAGCGGGAGGCCCTTCAGAATGCCTTGGTTTACCAAAATTTGTTGCTAACAATGTTTCAGATTAAGAAGCATGGCTGCCTACTCTTCCCTGCATATTCCGCATTATAACCGTATAAACATATTTCAACGTTTATGAATCTTATAGACGATCACAATTTGTATTTATTAGTGAGTGAGGGAATTTTTCAATGAACATTGGTTCCGCTTACATAGACCTCAGGCTTTGTTTGCACAAGCTGAGCTAGATCCATTAAACGTGAGTGTACGCGAGATCATTTGCCCAGATAAGCCCCTGCCTAATATAAAGATTGAATTTGATGATATAGTTCCATCGAATGCGAAACTCCAGCCCACTACATATTTCAATGGCATATTACAAGATCATTTACCGCAGTTGGGAATAGATAATGTGATCGCAACTGATGCGTCAATGCGTGAGGAGAAAGCGGGTGTGGGTATATTTTTTTCTGAATCACTATCCTGGTCATATGCATTACGCCTTCCGGATTTCTCACCCATATTTCTGGCTGAACTATGAGAAATTATCTTAGCTCTTCCAAAACTTCCTTCAAATGATTCAACAGTGGTTATAGTAACTGATTCACTGTCAGTATGCACCTCATTACTTCATCTTCAGACACTACTGTAGCCAAAACAATTCAATCATTAACCCCTAAAAGCTTAGACCTGGTGCAATTGGTATGGGTTCCAAGCCATCGTGGTATATATTCTTGCGATAGCAATTATATGGACACTCCAAAGCAGATTTCTGCCGTCGGCGTCGCCGTCGCCGTCGCCGTGAGGTTCCGTATGACGTCAATGGCGATGAAATCGTCGCCGCGCGCCGCCGAACGCTGTATGTGCGAGTGAAAGGGGGTGAGGGACGCGCGCTTTCACGGGGAGTGAATGCACGGCGGAGAACAAACGCGCGTTCTGCGCCGTGCTCCCTTAAGGGCTGCAGAAGTAGGCGTCTCTCTCCTCCTTTACAATCACCTATATGTAGAGCAAACGCGCCTTCTTCCGACGCGTGAAAGGCCGTGGGGGGGATAGGGGGATGGAACGGAGGCGACGTTTAGCTGCGGCACCAAGTGCCTATTTATATCAGAGGCTCCAGCAACAGTCACCAACGCCGCACGCATTTTGAGCTAACGCGGGCAAAACGCCGATGGCGTCGACAACAGTTCTGCGTGTTGTTGCTACCAAAGCCGCTCACCTTACTTCGTATGACATTGCTGTGTTGCTATCGCATTCATTGCTTCGCCCTTAGGGCGAAACTGTGACATTTTTTTTAATAGCATGCCGTCGATTTAGAAATAAGAGGGGAATATTCGAATTTTCAATCCGAAAATTGGGCATTTCTTTCTCTACGCAAAATATCCTCTCCTTCCGGGCTTCTTCATTGGGTTTTAGACACATGGAACATCTGCGTGGCCATTTGCGACTACGTCTGTGACAGAATTAAGAAGGCTAGCATGTTAATTTTCGAAATCAATAATTGGATAAGCTCATAAAATTGCTGATTGTTTGCTCGAAATTATTCTCGTATCACCAAAAAGAAAAACTCAAAATTTGCTGTTTATTTATAATTACAATCATTTTTATTTCTATATCTGCCAGGTAAATCTATTTCCTAGTTATTATAAACGTTATACCTCACCCTCATTTACTTTTTCGTTTAGGTTTTTCTCTCTCCCCCTACCCTTAACCTTATTATTCTTGGCCAATCCCCGTAGTGGCTAAGCGCTACAAGTGAGGAACAAGCAAGCAAGCAAGCGTCCGCCATGGACTGCATTCGAAATAATTACTGTAAATGATGTAAATACAATTGTGTTTCATCCTAGGCCGTGACCATTTATTCTATAAGGGAAGACAGGGCGGTTAACCAGAGGATGTGTCCGGTTGGCTACCCTATACTGGGGAAGGAAAAATGGACACGAAAGGTGAGAGAAACGGAAGGGAAGAACAGAAAAATATAAAACTGTCCAACGTAATATAAAATTGAGGTAGGCGCTTTTTATATAAAGCAGCAATGTCGCGAGTGAGGCGTTTCACGCGCTATCGATGCTAAACAAACGTTACCAAATCGATCACATTATCTGAAAATGAGCGTCCACACTAGAAGCCAGGTAAGCCGTCTGGGTACACGGTATAACGTTCCACATACCATCCCAGGCGCATCGGTACCATCATTTCTCTGATCTTTCCCACCCAACTGGCCAGGGAGACAGAGATTGATTGATGTGTGGCGTTTAATGGCGCAAGGGCCAGCCAGGGGGAGAGAGAGATACAATCTTTAATGATAACCTGGAGATGTTAGTCTGGCTGATCGCCTGACTTGCCACTCCAGGTACAGGGTGATGAATATGATACACAACAAAACTTGTTGCTGGGCGAGTTGGTTCATACTTAAAGTTAGCGCTTGTCCGTGTCCCTCACTTCGTCCTTGTTTGAATCTTGCGCAGTATATTTGTTTTCCTCGAATTATGATATGCACAGTGATGAACACTTTAACTGGCCAGTGCACGGTAAGATGACAAATCTAGCGGGGATTTACCAAGCTTCCGAAGTGCAAACAAGCACCTGCGTTTCACTTCACGTGGCAGTACGTGCTGAACTTTCGGCCCTGGAGTGCCGAGTGTTGCATCGGTAACGCCGTCAAACCCAGGTCCCTACCGCCTCAAGCTCCTCCGTAGAAAACATTGCATCCATACGAGAGTCCTAGGACACAGGAGTGACAAATAGGCTAAGGTTCTCGTGGGGTATACAAGCCGGCCAGACTTGCAAAATGTTTGAGCAATCTCAGTGTCTCGTTGGCCTTGGTGCAGAGCGAGAGATCCGAAATGCATAACGCTGTTGTGCTGATGCGCGAAGTCCGCGCACGGTTTTCCACATCTGAGACAAGTGCTGGCGATGATCCGACGAATCACAAAATCGTTTCCATCTGTGATATTGTAAGGCGCCAATACGGCGCTGGATCTTCTTTTGCGTCTGTCTTGCCTCTCTGAGATCGTGGATGGAATTCGTACGCCTGTATTTTTTTTTTCGACAGCCAACGAACTTCAAGTAGTCGCTACACTTCAGCTTTAAATTCTTCGTGTTTCGGGAAAGGTGGAAGCGCATGTAGTCTTTTGAATACCGTTGAATTTCGACAAACACCACTCGCGTGTCCGATCCTCTGACATATTCTGCAATAAACAGGTTTCGAAACGAAATAAGGCCGCACCGCAAGCCTAAAGTTGCCTGCCATTACATGCAATGATAAGCATTCACCTTTGAAGACGAGCCTCACGCAAGTAAATTTGCCAAGGCCCCGAACTTGCAGTAGGGCAACACAGTCTATCGCTGGCTTGGTTAAAATGACTAGCCCTTTGTCACTTATCGATGTGTCAACGTCGAAAGCAAGATCAACTGTGTTTTCATTGTCCCGTGGAATGTAATGGCGGAGACTAACGTCGCCCAGCAGTTTTATCATCATCAAAGGATCGAGTGCGCTTTGGTTGTGGACATCGATGGCCAGGGCATTCCTTCTGGGTATTAATTCTGATTTCCTCAATATCGCCTAGAACAAGCGCCTCCCGGAAAATCCAAATGACTTGTCCACGAAGTCGACTGAGATTGTCCGTAGGCGTGTCAGGCACAAAGAGAATTGTACGCGCCGATGGACTTACTTGCCGTAGACCATCTGCTGATGTTTATTTTCTTCGCCTCCCGGCGGACAATTATCTCGAAGTTTTCTTCACCTGAGGCGTCGTCGCTTGAGCGGGAATAGAACAGTGTCCCCGCTGTCGGCTTCAATTTGAGGGCAGTTTCTCTTCCTCGGGCCGGTTGCTGCCGAACCAGTAGGCCGACTATAGGTACTGCCGACTCCCCTTCTATTGCCGCAGCAATGGACGCCGATATTAATAGCATACTGGGCGAGTTGTTACAGGTTCATCTTTAAAAAAAAAACGCTTAGAATAGGAGACTATGCGAAGGGAGGCAGGACGCATCTCCTTCTTCTTCTTTCTTTTCGGTGGTTTTACGTGCCAAAACCGGTTCTCATTATGAGGCACGCCGTATAGTGGAGGGCTCCGGATAAATTTTGACCACCTGGGGTTCTTTAACGTGCACTCCAACGCAAGCACACGGGCGGTCTTGCATTTCGCCTCCAACCAATTGCGGCCGCCACGGCCGGGATTCGATCCCACGACCTCGTGTTCAGTGCGCAAGACGCATCTTCGCACTGTCCCTCATTTTAAGCGCCTTTTAAATATGAATGGGAGCGGCGTCTCCCAGTAAACCACGCAAAAAAATGGGGGGAAAATGCCGAGAGACAAAACAGTTATTCGCACAAGAACCACTTCGTTCTCGATATCAACTAGATGGCGACATCCGCTTTGATAGCCTGCTGCGGCTGCAGCAGATAGTTCAGAGCCGGAAGACTCTCTGGATTTCACCATTCGTTTTTAATGTATACTTGCTCGTTTTATGATGGTAGTTTCCCTAAAGGTGAGTGCTGAGGCCCTGAGCAGGAATATGAAGTCCAATCACAGCCATTTAGGGTTTGTCTTTTTTGTTCGGCAAACATGGCTGACCATGCGAAAGTCCTGTAAGGTGCACCAGATGTTTTAATATCATGCTTAATGTCTCTCCCTAAGGTGGCTTACTGTGAAATGTTTTCACGTGTAACCAAATATTGCCACCTTTAGTTATCATTTAGCCAGCAAGAGTCAGCGAACGTCCTATGATCGGTGCCTGAGAGAAACACAGCTGAAACATGTTAGGGCTACTATCAGCAAATAAAAGAGCAAGGATAAATTAAAAATCATTAATGTTGACTTTTCATAAGTAGTTTTAAAATGTCAGTCGCAGCTGCACGGCCTTATACGAAGCACGATAAATAAACGCGGTGTGTACGGCATTTCGCACATCAGCAGACCTCTCGAGAGTATTTTTCAGTCCAAAGGTGCTCCGTGAACCACTAAAATTGTGTTTTCTTGATAACGTAAGTATTGCGCTTTCGCAATAAGATCGTCAATTTACTTTGAAATGGTGTTTCGGCTAGTTACCTTGAAAAAAGCTGATTCATTTACTCCTGCGTTCAAGGGCATTATGTGCGGAAATATATAGGTGCAGCATATTTTTTGCCACCATAATGTGTAGATACACTGGCAAGCATGTGTGTTTCCAAACTATAAATATGCAACTCGCTGCTTCGAACAGGATCATTTGCAGGCTGTCAAGTTCGATCATACTTCCGGATAATTTAGAATACGACATTTAGCTCACTATGAAGAATCGCATGTGAAGTTTTCGTAGCTCGTCGTACGCTCCTTCCCCTTGCCTTACCTATATTTCCAAATAGACTCTGAACCATCATTTAATTATATTATTCTAACCTTCCAGCATGATCCTGTTTTTAAATTGCTGTTTTCTCCCAATTTTGTCTTCTGTGATGCAGGGGAGGGACTTATGCTACTGTGCCCAAGATGAAGCCAACCTATATTGGTCTTTTATTCCTCACTTGTGTGTGTAAGTTACTGAAGTTTTCTTTTTTACCTTAACCTCTTAAAACCTAAAGGACGCTCCGACATATAATTGTTTTTCATGTCGGTTATTATTACCGACTGGTATGTTACAAATCTGAAAAAAAAAAGTTTTCATTGAAATACGCCGGTTAGTTGCAGAGTTCAGCATCTCCATGTAAGTGGATAAGTTGACAGTCTCCTCGTGTTCTCGGTCGCAAAAAAAAAGCGTTTCTATTGGACTGAGCAGAGAGATGACGGTGTAACGTCACGTGGTAGCTTGGCATGTTGATGCTGCATCCTGAATTTTTCAAGTCAACAGGCTGCTTAGGCGCCTATTCCTATGTTGAGCGTCCGCGTCCTCCGGTGTAACCAAGCGACCGAGCACAAGTGAAGGAAGAAAGAGCGAACGCGGAGCGCAGCGGGGAATGAAACGAAGGTGTTGATGAAACACGGCGGAAAGCGACGAAACAGGAGGGAAGCGGAGGAGGAGGGTGTAGCGAAAAGGTGAGGAGGAAAGCGGAGAGTCGCATCATGGAGGAAGAAAATATAGGAGGGAGCATTACGTCACGCAGCCAGCCTTGGCGAGCGAACGCTTCGTGTAGCCAGCAATGGTGGCCCAGCACAGGGCCTCTTGCGTCGGAGATCACGGAGAATCGAGATTTTCCGAGACGTTTGGTTAGCGGTAGTTTTTATTCGGTGCGCGCTCGGCCGGCAGCTGCTCACACGAAGGAAGGGAAAAGATTTTTTCCTTGCTGTGTTTTTTTCCCTCGTTTTTGTTTGTGTTTATTTCAAGAGTTGCAAGTGGTTTCGAATGGGTATTAAAAAAAATCCACCGGGAGTACTAAAACCTACCGCGCGCTCTGACGCTTACTCCGTGCTCTGACGTTTTCATCACGTGTTGGGCCGCCACAGTCGGCGACAATCGCGTTGCGGTATGGTCCCTCCTATATTTTCCTTCCTCCATTTGTCGCAGAGACGTGCTCAATGGCGGCGACCGGGCATTCGGCGAGCGCGTCCGCCGATGCCATATATGGAAACAAAGCGCTGGTGCGGGCTTCGGACCCACTGCGCATGCGCTACTTCACCTGCGCCGCCGACGCTAGAGAGTACGCTCCTCGCGAGCCACGCGTTCCCGTGTTCACGCCTTCTTTCTGAACAATGAGCGACGCAACCGGTGGAAATGCTTCGTCTGCCGCGGCTGCTAAACGAGCTGCCCGAGCAGACTGTCAGCGCCCCCGCCGAGAGAACCCTGTTGTTCAGAATCAGATTCTTTGCCGCAATATATCGCGAATTCAAAACACCTACACACGTGGTAATCGTCGGTGATTTTTCTAACGCCCTTCATGGATGCTTTTCTCATCTGCGATTACCCAAAGGCCTAGTTCAAGTTGATCTCGATTCTCACAAAATCTGACCGCAATAATGCGCTTAAACCACTTCCATACAGTATTGCAAGCATCCGACTTGACTTCCACTCACAAATGGGTGCTAGGTGACCGATGAGGTTAAGTCGAAACCTTGCAAGCACATCTGACACATGCAGCAAAGCATTAGACCATACAAGCATAAAAATACTCAAGGCTACTCGATTCCAGATGTACCCAGGGCCTCGACTGGCGCGCGATGTGGCACCATTTCATAACCACTTGTGTCGCGACGCATCACAACGCGTGCCTCTTCTTTGTAATGGTGCATGCTCGTATTGGAATAGGTTCAATTTCACTTTCAACGGTATCCTTTTTTTTTACAGTTATAATATAACTGTGTGGTACTTAATATAACTGTGTGGTACTTCAGTGAGCTACACTTGTTAGTCAAGCGCGCGCGGACACTACAATTTGTATACTCGAAAGCGGCCACAACTTTAACGACCTATGTACAGTAATTTCAACCTGAATCTGGGTGAAAGCCTTAAATTTAATGAGTGAATTAATTCAGTTTTATTATTATTAGACAAGATAGAGCACAAAATACTGTACAAAGAAATATTATACAGGAGGCGGTCCCGAGGTCAAAGACTGCAATGGGAGCGCCTGTGGAGCGTATAAGTAAAAGTATAAACAGCAGTTGCAACAATTAATGTAATGAACTTAAGAAGAGCAAACATAACATTAGTTTAGGACAGAACTAATACAAATCAGCTACAAACATGCAAGTACATCTGTTAATACGTGCAGCATATAAAAATACGTAACATCCTAGAAAAATTATTATTATTATTATAACATTCGACTCATTACAACAAACTGTAGCAACAGCGGTAGAAGTAACTATAACGTCATTATATAAATGTAAATGGATAATGAGGCATAACTATCCGAACCTTTATTTGTGTAGCTAAAATGTTAACAAAGTGTACATTTGGAGAGAGAAAAAGAAAGGACGTAACTAAGTTGGTTGCAAATAATAAAATATGGACTTTAAGTTTTCGTTTAAATTCAAAAGATTTACGTGACTTAACAGTAGGAGGTAGTGTGTTCCAGAATGAAACGGACGAAATACGGACACTCCGCTAACCATAATTGGTGCGTAACATCGGAAAATTAAATTAATGTTTAAAACCAATCGCATTATTCACATTGTAATAATAATAATATTGTAAATAGTAGCAAGCATGACGTCATAAAGCGGAGTGCACAGGCCTGCTATTTAGGAGGCGCTGGTTTAGCCCAGTGGGTAAGGCACTCGGCTTCTGAGCTTGGGGCACGTCGTAGGCTCGAAACTCATTACTGCCAACGTTATTGCTTTCGAATTTGTTCTTTTTTACATATACATTAATTTCTTTATAGCGATTACCGAGACGAATTTATAACGCAGGCGAGAGCGTGCGCGGACAAGAAACGCCCGGATAACACAGGCTTCCGAGAGCGAGGGTGACGTGGCGTCGAGGCGCGTACGTGACATTGTGTCGTAGCCAATAGGAATCTAGGCGCCGTTTCGCGGTTACAGACGGCGGGTTTTTCGCTCAATGGACCGTTTGTTGCTAGCGCATCAAAAAAGGAAAAGGTGGCACAATTTTGCTTGTCGGTCCCTATACCGTGCCGCCAAAGCCCTGTGCACGAGCGCTTTTGTATTCCGCCCCCGTCATAATGTGGCCTACGCGCCTGGGAATCGAGCCCACAACCTTGCGTTCAGCAGCGCAACGCCGTAGCCGCTGAGGCACCGAGCTGGTTTAAGGTAAACAATGGAGTGTGCATTTTCCTTTTCCACACTCGTCACTGTGCAGGGTGACTTAACGCCATTGCACTCTCCCAAACACGCCAAGTGTGAAGGGACAGCGCATCTACTTAGCCTATAATGCGGCGCCTGGTGAGCTTATCGCTATCATAAACCACCGCGAGGGAAGCACTTCCCTGGCATAAATCATGGAGTTTCATGCAATAATTTCTGGAGGGAACGCTAGTGTCAACGGGAGCTACAGGCGGGGCGGTTAAGCTAGTGAGGGACTGATGGGTAGCACGAGGATTTGCCTAAACTTCGCCCTTCTGGCTTCGAACGGCTTTTTTTTTTTTTTCTCACTTTGTAAACTCGTCATTTTCAACAAGGTAATGCGTAATAAGCAGTTAAATAAACATTGTTTAAAAACTGTCCGACGGTAGGATTCTAACACAGGATCTCTAGCCCAGAAGTGTCCACCAAAAATATTTGTCAACATGAGCAGGTGCATCCAAATAGCTTACTTCAAAGCGATAAATGAAGTAGACTCACAACAGGGGGAAAATGACATAAAAAGCATTTATTTAGCTGAACTTAATAGAAAACTGTCTTTAAGTGGTACTCTTGCTTGGTTTCATCCAGTCCGTGATGGAGAAACAGTATTGGCCAAGAGAGTTTCTCTACTTTAGCTAACTTTTTTTTTTTTTTTTGTGCGGCGCATTGAGGTACCCTAGCCTCCAGGATCGGTAGCGGTCACTCCGAATGTTCGTCCTAACCGAATAGTACGTCGATTATTTTTTTTTTGCATTGAGTCTATGGAAACACAAAGAAACGTTGCGATGTTGTTTGTTACATGCGAGAATTTGTCTTAACCGAGACCGTCCTAACGTGAGTTCACTGTACTTATATGAGCTCTGCAATTAACTAGAATAAAGGATGAGAAAGTTTGTGAACGATTATCCCCGAGGACTTTAAACAGGCAAAATCTTTTTGCAAGCATGTGTTTTATGATTGTAATTTTATATATTATTAGGTGATTTCAATAACCCTGCTTCCAGGGGCGTAGCCAGAAATATTTTTCGGGGGGGGGGGGGGGGTTCACCGGCCCGACCGGGGGGGGGGGGGGGGCAAGCTTCTGCTTTCCTCGACGTCACGTGACCGATAACAAATATCGGTAGTTTAAGCAGACTCTATACATGTATATCAAAGACATGGGACCGCCCCCCCCCCCCCCCTCGCGTACGCGTGTGCTTGTGCAGAAATTAAGTAAAAAGTAAAGTAAGCTCAGTAAATACAGTAAGTACGACAGGTACAGAGGGCGTTTGGAGCAACGGTCTCTCATCGCGCCACTGAATGGACCAGTCTTCGAAAACGCATTATTGAGACGAGCCGTGCGATCTGAGAAGACATAATTAATTGTTAATTTCCGTTAAGCGTAGATGGTGTCGTCCTCGTCGGGGCGAAGTGCGTTTCACAAGTCAAGGACGGCTATACGCGTGAAAATGCACGTGTGACCAGGCTATACCTACTCCCATAGCAATAGCTTGTTCGCTGCGTCTTTGCGCTAGAACATCTAAATACGCGCAAAAAAGCGTAATGCTTTTTTTTTTTTTTGAAGCTTTCGTCGCCCTGCTCCCTCATACGAGAGGGTTGCATTTCCTGCGGCAAGTGCATGGGCCGCTGTGTCTTCCGCTGTGTGCGAGCGTGCAGCCGTCATTGGCCTTTACGTCAACAGATTCAGAATTGTAAAGAATATTTCACCGCACAGCATAGATATGGCATGTGTACGCATTTTAAGTTGTGCGTGCAACTCATTTCTGCTTCACTTACGCCGGTGCTAACAGGAAGCGGCCTTGTACCTCACAGAATCTCGACTGATTGGTGCACTAGTGATGCAGGAATGAACTCCGGTCTTGTTCAGTGCATAGTGCACATAATCAATTTCTCAGGACGCGGGAACTCCGACGAGAACTGTCAGCGCCTACAACAAGAGTTTACTTACGCTGTACTGCGCACAGCAGTAATTCATGCTTGTCGGCTGTCTGTTTCGTGCATTCTGTTGCGAGTCGGTGGAATTTCACTGCTGTCATCAACCCCTTCGTGTGGACATTGCTGGTTTGGGATTCCAAAACAAAACAGCAACTACCAGCCTTCCGTAATTGCTGGTTAGGTATTCAACTACACAACAGTAATTACCAGCCTTCCGTAGGGGCGCAATCGCAAACAAGAGGCGTTTCTCGCGCAGACTAAGCCTACGTTCACACTTTAGAAGCGGCAAGCGGGCGGAAAGGCCAAAGCTGCCGGAAAATTTTTTCCGCGCCTGTACAAGTTGTTCACAATTGTTTTGCTATCGCCGCGGCCGCCGCTGCCGTTTTCGTCCAGATCCATCTCGTCTGCGTACGTTTGTCGGCGTGGTGGCGCTCATTATCGCATTATTTCGAGCGGTATGTTCATTCTTTGACCCACATACCGTCATCAAAAGTGATCATTTTACGCAACTTCGCGTGTCATCTGCGACCTTCGGTAAATTCCTCGTTGGCGTTCCGTAATTCTCCTCACTTGGGCGCGGTAGCGCTGAGTCACAGGTTGGTGCCTAGGCGTGATAATATTTCTTTAATAGCTTTTATTTACAAGTTGTAATAACATTTCATCATTTCGTATTGTCGGCGCCTTCAGGACACCAAAGGGGCAGCGGGAGCACCACAGCTAAAACCCGGGCTGGCCCTTGTGTTGGGCCTCGCCAAAGCCTGCGCGTCCTACGTGAGACCTACGCTCCCAATCTATCGTCGCGACGAGAAAAGCACCCCGCGACTTCTGCAACATACCGTACACGTGCGAGGAGAATTATGGAGCGCCAGCGAGGAATCTGCCAAACTGTTGTCTGCCGTGGAAGTGGAAGAAGAAATGGTTTTTATACTTCTACCTACTTGGTTTTCTAGAAATGGACAATGAATAAACGGAAGACGCGGACACCTCGGAAACGGCGGTGGTGGGTTCGCCTGGCTTTGCAAAAGCGCGAGAAGTTGTGTCACGCCAAGGCTTCGTTGCCACACCTCCGGTCGCGCGACGTTGAATACTATCGCGAGTATTGCTGACAGTACCCTTTATAGCCACTCTTGTCGTAGAGCAAGGGCTGATTCTTGATCGCGTCGATCAGCACTACAGCCTACACTTTTGGTGCCATGTTCAATTTTACGACCGGTTGTTTACATGCTAGTGTAGTTTCCAGTGAAGCTGAATGACTTTCCGCCGCGTTTCCGCTTCGCCATGGCGAAAAAATCGGCCCAAGACCGATTTGGCTCGCAGCCTGTTTTTCTGCCTGTTTTGCCGCCTAGGAGGGCGGATTATTGCAAGATTTTGCCGCTTCCGACAGCTTCGAGACCAAGTGTGAACGTAGCCTAAGATCCTGCGCGAGCGCGGCCTAACCGGCACCTGAAGGGATGCGGCGGAAATGTATACCAGAGATTCCGACCACCTGGGGTCTTTAACGTGCACCTAAATCTAAGTAAACGGGCCTCGAGCGTTTTCGCCATCATCTAAAATGCGGCTGCCGCAATTGTTGTTTCATTTGTTGCTTCAGAATGCGGCCGCCACATTCTCGCCCAAAACTTCACAGAGTGCCAAAGCCTTGACAAACACCGTGACAGTTTTTTCCATATGCAGACATGATTCGCTGTAAATTGCCAACCCAAACGGAAGCGCCCAGGAATGAAATTGTGATAGTAGCACCGGTTTCATGAATTATGTCAGCGCGAAGCGACGAGAACAAAGGGTGGGTAAGGGGGGGGGGGGGGGGGTGCGGAAAAAATTTCGGGGGGGTTTGAACCCCCCCAACCCCCCCCCCCCCCTGGCTACGCCCCTGCCTGCTTCACTGCACATACTACTCATTCAGACAGAGTTTCCAGACACAATCATTAAGTGAAAGTTAATCCAATCCACATAGCTATATCACAAATGGTACAAATTTACAATTTCAGAAAAATGAGCATACAATACTGTTACAAAGACAACACACAGGCTTTCATGTTACTATAATATGCACACTGTCACATTTCATGGTCTAGATCCTGAAAATGTTTTCTCCTCATCTGGTGCCTTCAACCATACATATTGTACAACCATGTCCTTCCACCTGCACCAACGTATACAAGCGAAATGCTAGAGGGCTAAAATGTTTAAAACTTGTAGCAGTGCTTTACTTGAGCTGTTTCGTTGTTTTGTCATACTTCTTTACATTGGCAAGCTTTTAGGGACTATCTACCTACTTGGTGCACTCAATCTCCATTTGGATTGCATTAATGGCCAACAAACCACTACTTTAGCAGACTTTATGAAAACAAGTTTGCCAGCAAGCTGTTAGTAACAAAGGTGATTTTACTAAAGCCACCCACGTGATGCTTAAAGCTGCTTATATAATGCGAGTCTTGACATGCTGCAATACAACGTTAATGTTCACATCTAAGTCGGCTGACAACACGAAAATATAAGACCTTTACGAAATTTATGTGTTTAACTTGTTTTGTGTTTCCATTGCACTGCGTTGTGCTTTGCGTTGCAATCACAAAAGTTAAGGCAGTCAGTCAGCATCAAAGTCAGGAAACTATGATAATCCAGCAACACATTCTTTGAAAAAGTGGGAGACGGCATATAGTGGCACCGCGTTCCTTTTCTCTCCACTCAAGAACGCTGCGTGTGCGAGTGCAAGCTTGCGAGGGTCAGCCGACACTCGCTGCTTGTGAGTGCCTGTGAGTGTGAGTAGAGATGAGTGTGAACGTGACTGAGTGCTGTGTGAGTGGAGCTGTGTGAACGTGACTGAGTGCTGTGAGTGTGAACGGGGTGAGTGCTTCTGGGTGTGTAGAGGTGAGGGTGAACGTGAGTGTGAGTGGTTGTGAGTGGAAGTGAGTGTGAACGTGGTGAGTGCTTGATCGATAAGCAGAGGTGATATCGGTTCACCTTGCTTGCGGAAAAGTGGAGGCACGTTGTGTGTACAAGCTCACTCGCGGTGATGACTTATCGCACTAGCAGATTGTGCACGCCAAGATAGAAACCACTCGCTAAGGTCGTAATAATCCAAGGATCAGGCATGACTGAAACAATATATAATGAGATGAACGGATATATTATATTGCGATAGCAATTATATGGTCACTCCAAGCGAACTTCTGCCGTGGTCGTGGACGGCGCTGTGAGGTTCCGTATAAAGTCCAAACACGCTAAAATCGTCGCAGCGTGCCGGCGGTACGCTGCGGTACGGATACATTATATTGCGATAGCAATTATATGGACAGTCCAAGCGAACTTCTGCCGTGGTCGCGGACGTCGTTGTGAGGTTCCGTATAAAGTCCAAACACGCTAAACTCGTCGCAGCGTGCCGGCGCGACGATGCGTGTGCGAGTGCAAGCTTGCGAGGGTCAGCCGACACTCGCTGCTCAATCTCGCGCGCGCGAGGGAAAAGGCAGGGCGGAAGGGCGCTGCTTCTGTCGCGCGTCAGGCCGTGGGGGGGGGGGGGGGGGGGGGGTCGTCTTGCTCTGGCGGCGGCCGCGTGGGTGTCGTATCTCGAAAGCGAACTGCGACGTGGCAAAAGGGCGCGCGCGCGCACCTCCTCTTCAAAGTGATTTGCGACGTGATCTATGTTCAACTGGAGCCGGTAACTTCGTATGCGCCGTGTTTTCGACGTTTAGTTCGCTTTGAAGCGAGAGGTGGCACGAAGGTCAATTCGCTCGCGGCTATAGCTGCGCC
Organism: Dermacentor silvarum; assembly: GCF_013339745.2. Taxonomy (NCBI): domain Eukaryota; kingdom Metazoa; phylum Arthropoda; class Arachnida; order Ixodida; family Ixodidae; genus Dermacentor; species Dermacentor silvarum. The sequence goes on along the minus strand of NC_051164.1, from coordinate 72,655,534 downwards.
TCCTTACTCCGGCGTTCTGACAGCGAGTTTCCGCGGTCATCGAGCGAGATGCGTTCATGTTTACCTGTTCGCGCGTGACACCGTGCTTGTCTATTTAGTTAGTAGGCGAATGTTTACAAGTTTATACGGCCCATTAAACTACTATCCTTGCTTCGTATAGCTCTCTACTAATTTGCTATCGCAATCGAAGCTTCGCCTTACTGCGACATTTTCTTTAATACACCAGGGAATATGTATGGGCTGGAGCGCTGATGGCAGACATATCCAAATCATGACCGGCAAATTTTGCCATGACTTCCACTGAGTGAAGACGTTTAATACCGTGTGATTTGCTACAGCTTCGCTGGTCATCCGCCTTCAGAGGGTGGAATGGCTCCTCATTTTCTTCCTGCTTCCCTCTTAAACGTACACGTACAGGCTCCTTATATAAACAGGCCGAGCGGAAGAGGGATTAGCCAAGTTAGCACTGAGTAACAGACACGCACGCTCGCATACAAAAAAGAGAAAAAGAGAAGATGTAATGATAGATACCGCTTTGTTCTCCCTTTTGTGTTTGTTTCGGCGTTAAGTGGTTGACTAAGTATACCGACAGTCAATCTCTCCCTCTATTCCCCGCTCTCTTGGCTCAGTCCGACTGAAGGGGAGCTTAGCGAGCATGGGCGGCAAGCATGCACCTGTCTAATGCCAATGACAGAGATGGACAGAGAGAATTTGGGGCTGACGTCGATGTTTATGTCACCATGAATAAACTGAAACGAAAACTTTAGTCGTGCTAGTTTTGCTCTGCTTTGCAGTGTTAATAAACCAGCTCTCTTTAATAATTTAGTCAATGAATCTGTTAATTTGTATTTATTAAAACATAACCTTACTGCCTTCCTCTGCACACCTTCCATTCTTGCAATGAGTTATTTTGTGTACGGAAACCAAACAATATTGGCGTGCTCCAGCACTGTTCGAACAAGCATTTTGTAGGCCAGCAAATGTTATCTGGGGGCGCAAGACGAAGTGTCTTCTCAGAAAGAAGAGTCGGTTTAGTGCTCAGCATGTACATTGATTTCCACTTGAGGTTATTTTGTTAACATGGCTTTCCCATCGGAGAGCGTATGTTAAAGTGACACCTAAATATTTACACTGACATGCACAAGTGAGAGGTGTGTCATTAATAATGTAATTAAACTCAGATATCTGTTTATTTCTTACTGCTAGCGTTACAAATTTTTCGGCATTTATAGTCATCTGCCACTCCTGACATCAAGAAAAGACATAATTTTGTATATGGTGATTATCACTGTGAATAATTTCGCGGTACGAAATACAATATTCAGCGAATAGACGGATGTTAACATGTAATCGGGAAGGCAAATTTTTTATGTATAATAAAAATAAACCTGGGTCCAAAACACTGCCTTGGTGCACTCCCGATGCAACAAATGCTAAATTGGAAGCTTCGTTATGAATTTACACGAATTGTGAGAGGTATAGATCGGCACAGTGACTCATGAATGCACTCACTCACAGTCGCACTCATTTCAAAAGGGTGAGTGCGAGTGAGTGCCAGTGAGTGTGAGTGTGAGTGTGAGTGGAGGTGAGTGCGAGTGAGTGCCAGTGAATGTGAGTGTAAGTGAGTGCGAGTGCGAGCGAGTGCCAGTGAGTGTGAGTGCAGGTGAGTGCGAGTGAGTGCCAGTGATTGTGAGTGCAGGTGAGTGCGAGTGAGTGCCAGTGAGTGTGAGTGCAGGTGAGTGCGAGTGCGAGTGAGTGCCAGTGAGTGTGAGTGCAGTTGAGTGCGAGTGAGTGCCAGTGAGTATGAGTGCAGGTGAGTGCGAGTGAGTACCAGTGATTGTGAGTGCAGGTGAGTGCGAGTGCGAGTGAGTGCCAGTGAGTGTGAGTTCACGTGAGTTCGAGTGCGAGTGAGTATGAGTGCAGGTGAGTGCGAGTGCGAGTGAGTGCCAGTGAGTGTGAGTGCAGTTGAGTGCGAGTGAGTGCCAGTGAGTATGAGTGCAGGTGAGTACCAGTGATCGTGAGTGCAAGTGAGTGAGAGTGCGAGTGAGTGCCAATGAGTGTTAGTGCAGGTGAGTGCGAGTGAGTGCTAGTGAGTGTGAGTGCTAGTGAGTGCGAGTGCGAGTGAGTACCAGTGAGAGTGAGTGCAGGTGAGTGCCAGTGCGAGTGAGTGCCAGTGAGTGTTAGTGCAGGTGAGTGCGAGTGCGAGTGAGTGCTAGTGAGTGTGAGTGCAGGTGAGTGTGAGTGAGTACCAGTGATTGTGAGTGCAGGTTAGTGCGAGTGCGAGTGAGTGCCAGTGAGTGTGAGTGCACGTGAGTTCGAGTGCGAGTGAGTATGAGTGCAGGTGAGTGCGAGTGCGAGTGAGTACCAGTGATTGTGAGTGCAGGTGAGTGCGAGTGCGAGTGAGTACCAGTGATTGTGAGTGCAGGTGAGTGAGAGTGCGAGTGAGTGCCAGTGAGTGTGAGTGCAGTTGAGTGCGAGTGCGAGTGAGTGCGAGTGCGAGTGAGTGCGAGTGAGTATGAGTGCAGGTGAGTGCGAGTGCAAGTGAGTACCAGTGATTGTGAGTGCAGGTGAGTGAGAGTGCGAGTGAGTGCCAGTGAGTGTGAGTGCAGTTGAGTGCGAGTGCGAGTGAGTGCGAGTGCGAGTGAGTGCGAGTGAGTATGAGTGCAGGTGAGTGCGAGTGCAAGTGAGTACCAGTGATTGTGAGTGCAGGTGAGTGAGAGTGCGAGTGAGTGCCAGTGAGTGTGAGTGCAGTTGAGTGCGAGTGCGAGTGAGTGCCAGTGAGTATGAGTGCAGATGAGTGCGAGTGCGAGTGAGTACCAGTGATCGTGAGTGCAGGTGAGTGCGAGTGCGAGTGAGTGCCAGTGATTGTTAGTGTAGGTGAGTGCGAGTGTGTGCTAGTGAGTGTGAGTGCAGGTGAGTGCGAGTGAGTACCAGTGAGAGTGAGTGCAGGTGAGTGCCAGTGCGAGTGAGTGCCTCTGAGTGTGAGTGGAGATGAGTGCGAGTGAGTATCTGTGAGTGTGAGTGGAGGTGAGTGTGAGTGCGAGTGAGCGCCAGTATGTGTGAGTAGAAGTGAGTGCGAGTGCAAGTGAGTGCTGTGAGTGTGATTGGAGGTGAGTGTGAACGTGAGTGAGTGCGGGGCCTGGAAAAAATTATGGCGAGTGAGTGTGAGTGAGTGTTCTCCCACACTGCCGACCTATGGTTTGCATAACACCATGGCCGAATGAATCGAAGCCCAGAAAGTCGGTCAGATAGAACGACTGAAACGTACATCGACAGGATGGCACGAACTCAGACAATTACGTTACCCAACATCAGAGTTTGCCCCACGAGAGCCCCTGTCGATCGCACCAAACATAAAAGAAAACATTACAGTGGCCCCCATACCTCGAGATATGCAGCCCGAACACGATAATGGCAGGCGCGCTGCACGTGCAATGGCACTGCACCGAGCATACGGCAACGACCTCGACACCTTCTATACAGACGCCACGTGCTACCCCGACAATACAGCCAAAGTGGTAGCGGTGGCCGACTGGAGGGGCGAAGCAGTACTATCAGCCACAATACGCACTGACAACTGCACGGAAGCTGAAGAATGTGCCCTAGCCCTCGCCATCAGCGCTCAACCCCCAGATAAGATCATATGTATTCTTAGAGATTCCCAGCAAGCATGTAAAAACTACGCACAAGGACGGATTTCACCGATCGCTAATAAAATGCTACACAAGAAACAAAATATTCCACTAGTTCACCTAGTATGGACACCTGGGCATGCGTCTCTCCCTGGCAATGAGCGCGTTCATGCGACAGCCCGAGGCCTAACCCTCCAGGCACCGGTGGAAGGCCAGTCCAACCCAGACAAGGTGGAAACGATACCGCTTACATACACGCATATACTACAACACCACAGACCAACCCGTATAACATTCCCTCCACCACACGTGAAGCTAAACCGTGCAGATGCAGCCGCTTGGCGGCAGCTCCAAACTAATACGTTCCCCAGCCTTGCTCTCCGCCACGCTTTTTACCCTAGCCAGTGCCCCGACAAATGTCCTTTCTGTGGTGGCCACCCAAACTTCTACCATTCTACGTGGGAATGCTCCAAACCACACGGCTTACCTGGAATAGCCAACGCCTCCCCATCTCAGTGGGAAGCCGCTCTTTCCAGCTCAGCCTTCGACGACCAGCGATACCTGATGGACCGGGCTAGCCGGATAGCAGCAGCAAATGGGGCTCTGGACTGAGGGCGCCACCCTCTGGGACTTCGTTACAAAACACCAAATAAAATTTTCTACTACTACTACTACTACTACTACTACTACTATACTACTACTACTACTACTACTACTACTACTACTATATGAAGGTCAAACAATCAATGCAACTGTCTACTTGCAGGTCCTGAAGCATCTGAAAGTTTGCGTGATAGCTAAACAATCTTACAGCCGGAAATAGTACAAAGCACCCAGAAAGAATGCGTTCACAATAGTCAAATACTGTCCATCGAGCCCATTCAATGGATTGGCTCGTAAACTGCCACTGCTGAACAGTATGATGAGTGCACATTATGAGCAAATGCTGTTCTGTGGAAATCCGCAATATGGGGAAAGCTTCATGACTGGAAAAAATTGGTATTCACCTGCATGTAGCCCGAAGCTATTAGGAAACCTAGCGAGTTTTGTTTATAAAGAAAGCTGCACAGTTCCGAGAAAACCTATTCTGGCCTCGAGTTTAATGTTGAACTAACGCCCTTCTAGGACAGTTTCTCTACCAACTGAGCTTACCAGAGGGCAACATGAGGGAAAACTAATCGACAATTCGAAGCACCAGAATACTGATTGAGTAAATGAGTCTGCGGAAACCCACAAAGTGCCACACATGACATGAGAATATTGAGAATGTCTTCATCAAGACATTTGTAACAGGTTGCTTGAAGAACTGAGTAGAGGAGGTACTGTATTACTGAGCTTGTATCATACGCACTGAGAATGAGGTATTTCTACATACGACAAGATGGCTCAGGTGATTCAGGACATCCTGTTGAGGACCACCTGCCTGGGTCGTCGGGCTCGTCTGCTGGCTCCTGTTCTGCAGCTTCATTGCTACGCATTCGGTGTAACAAAGCTGCAGGTGTCAGCACGTCCCTGTTGTCCCCTACAGATAGAAAAGAGCGTACACTTTTGCGAAACCGTAAAGACGAAACCAGTACCTTTGCGAACACTTAGGGCAGGTTACTTGTACTCATTCCCAACAGTTAAATCAAAGGGAGGTGCGTTGGGTCAAATTTCAGACTGAACAATTCAGATAGGAGAATATTGCATATCAATGAAGAAGCATCCCCACAGTTTTACATCATTTACAAATTCTTAATTGCAGTCCCTTAAAAAATAACATAACAGCAGAATTGGGGCACTTAGATTAATGGTAATTACGGTAATTATTTGACTCTCAGATTAAAAACTGCAGCAACACGGCTAAACAAAATGAACATGGTGTGCATACTTGAATGCAAGCTTTCAAGAAGCCATGCAGTGACCTATTTTAGGTGTGGAATGAATAAACATATTGACACGTAGACATGTTTATCTTTCACCGGTGGCCACTTTCCACCGGCTAACAAATGTTAAACGTTATCGCCCGGCGCAGGACGCGCCTGCATTGGAAGCTTCTCGAACGTTATCGATGCTTCTATCCGTCGTCTGTGGTCACCGACGCTCATGTAATCTGACTGTATGAGCGACGCGAATTGCCTAGAACTTTCTGGAAGACACGCGGGCGCTAGGGATTAATCTGGAATTTTCGATGACTCACGTATAAAATCCGACGCGTTTCGCCGCTGATTAGATTTTTGACGATAGACGACTGTGTTCGCCGCTTTCGTTGTGCTTCGAGTGTAGCTCGCTTTTGTGGGCACAGGTTGGCCCAATAAAGAATCAGTTTCGTCATACACAGCTTTTACGACTGTTTACTTCAGCGACACTGCTACGTCATACTTACGGTATGCCAGAAGTGCAAGCATATTTGCCGTTGTATTTACCGATCGAGTTGAATGCTAACATGTCATGCACGTCATCCCCCCCCCCCCCCTTTCCTCTCCGCAAAAATAAAGGAAAGAAAGAAAAAGCGAACAAGTCTCTTACCAAAATCATTGTCCCCCTCCTTTAAAGTTTGGCGAGGACCTTCAAGGTGTCTGTCCGGCAGATGCCAGGCATGCGATTTTTTGGTCGAGCGACCCTTGCAGCAGCAAACGCAGGCCCGCCCTTCTCTACGCGGTGGCTCCTCACCGCTGATCGCGGCGGGCGGTAGCCCCACTCACGAGCCAGGTCTGCTATACCTGCTGTAGCAGCCTGTCCACTGCCTCATATTCTTTCTCCGTTCCCGATCTAGTAAAAAAAGCAAACAGGCACACTTGGAAAATTTGGCCAAAACGTATAGATTAGAATATCGACGTGTAATAAACGTCCGCAACATTAACTTTCTCTTGTTTGTGGTGTCCTGGCGTAGGAATTGCGCTAGGAGGAGGTCCAACCTCTCCTTAACGCTTCAGACGTTCCGCGCCACTTGGGTGAGGTCGCTAAGTTTCTCAGCGACCTTCACCCGCATTCCTGCATCGTGAAAAAGATTTAGGGAAATCACTTCATCTGAAATAATTACGTCATCAAACGGTACATATCGCCTGCGCGAGTGCACAACGGGCGGGGCAGCCATTTTATCATTTATGCTGTTCTGTTTTTCTTGGCTTGTCTTGACTCGGACTATTCGGCCATCGGGGTAGACGCGGTAAGGCTGGCCACCTGGCCGGAGCGGACGCGCACGCGGCGGATCGAGCAATGCGGCATCCGGTAAAAGCACGGAAAGGCACGCGCATGCGCAGTACACACCTGACAAAACGCCCCAACGCTAACGGAGCGGCTTACCGTACAAGCTAAATTTCCCTAATTACGCACCGAACGCAGGCATAGCCGAGCGGCACCGAACAACCTCGTGTATTTCTCGAAGGAAAGCCAGCGCGTTGACACGTCTGGCGCGTTTCGATTTGGCCTCCTCGACAGGCGGAACCACTGAGATTAGTAGTGATTGTGCGTGTTTACAGCCTTCTGCACAGAAGGCTGTGAACACTAGGTTACTCTGAAATTTCGGACAAAGAGGACAGATAAAGCCACAAGAACGTCTGAATCCACAAGCACGAAGATGAGAGAAATCCACGCACTGCCCATCATTCCCATGGTGGCTGAACGATTGCAGCGCCAGTGTTCCCTCTAGTAATTTTTGTAGAGAACTCTATGGCCTAAATCACAGAGCCAGCGCCTCCGTCGCTGCCCCGTCACTTTTTAAGCGGCAGCGCACCAATGGTAGATGAAATCTTTGTTAGGTCATACGCGGCACGTTTGAGACCACTGCAATCGTGGCGGAGCATGTCACGTGCATTTTTTTAACGCGATAGCGTTAAGGGACCCGTGTCGCAGAAAATCCGACGTCGGCGTTGGCGCCGGCGTCCGCGAAAGTCATCCCTAACCACGCAGTTCCTCAGAATATACATGTTTAGGTATATGCTATGACGTGCGGCATATGCGGGTTACATTGCCACACCATTCTACCAGTAATTACATTATTACAATTACACCTTGTATTACATTATTGACAAAGCTATTCCTCGGAATTTTGAGAATGACAACCCACAAACAAATGTCGCGAAGCAGAACACCCGCAGCGCATCATGCCTTTATGTTAAATCTTCTCCGACTGGCCGTATTTCGATGGGGGCGAAATGCGAAAACACCCGTGTACTTAGACTTAGGTGCACGTTAAAGAACCCCCAGGTGGTCGAAATTTCCGGAGTCCCTAACTACGGCGTGCCCCATAATCATATCGTGGTTTTGGCACGTAAAACCCCATAATTTAAATATTCTCCGACTGAAATATTAAAGGTTCGAAACAATAACGATAACCTGAAAATGATGTAATTTTTTTAGGCGCGGTTGTGCACAATCTGCGGGATCGGCCCACGCAAGAGGCCGCGTTTCTACCAGACGGCTCGGCTCGCCTTCGTGCATAGCGTTCGGCGCCAGCGTTTCCCGGTAACCATTGAGGTTGCATAAGCTGCAGTTGTCGGGAAGCGTAAGAAGCAGTAAGGGATCTGTGAACGCTATCGCGTTCCACTCTAGAAAGCGAACCTTAAGCGTTCTCCAATTTTTTTTCGTATTTCACGTGCTTTCTTTTAGGACGTAGAAAAGTTTAGTACCTAACAAGTCGGACTTTCGAAGCTGCTGAATTAGATGTTTCATAGGACGCTCTGCAGCGTTCTTATTAGAAGTCATGGCCTCCAGTTTATATTTGCGAAGTTGGTTAACTTATCTACCTTGGCACACACACGCAAGATTGACTTGTTCCAGTCTATAGCCAACAGCATGCGTTTGTTGGCGACTACCTAACGTGTTTCAGCATATATTAAAAACTAGGCCAAAGTTAGCTGTGACACCCTGTATACATGGCACTGATGTGGTTCACTCATAGATGTTTCGTTTAGAGGCAGGGCACATTTCTCTCTCTCTCTCTCTCTCTCTGTGTGTGTGTGTGTGTGTGTGTTTTCTTTTTTTTATTTCAAGGTGCTACCACAATTCACATTTGAAGGAATTACCCATAATGCGTGTTCTAATTTGTTTCTTCCCGTTCATATTTTATTCCGCCGTACGTACTGAGTGATATTTATCCGACTATTACTGTCTCTTACGTCGGTGCGCTCATATATACCGCATTTTTAAGGCCTTGTACCAAATCAAAACTTTTCTTCATTTCTAGATGCTGCTTCCGGAGAAGGGTTGCAAGTGGAAGAGCAGGAAGGTAATTTTATATTTAAAGCCAATTTTCCGTCATATCCAGTGCTGTTTGAACAAACAAGATGAAAAACGCAATATCCAGTTTTTTGTATTTAGTTTTTTTTTTTTTTTTTTTT
>NC_051164.1:72530989-72646481 GCF_013339745.2 Dermacentor silvarum | reverse complement strand
TAATCAGAGCAATGTCAGGTTTGCACGAGTGGTTGCAAAAATAACTACAAATATAAAGATGCAACAGAGGAAGAGAGGTGATTTCGGCACAAGTACAGAACAACAAATATCCGCCTATTCGAATATTCGGGTACTATTAACCGAATAACCAACCGAATAACCGATCACACCGGATATCCGGTTCTCAAATCCGAATAAACGGTGAATAGAATAACCGGTCTTTCCGCAAAACCGGTTTGATGTTTCTGCATTTGTATGCACCCTCAGCGGGAGTATTCAGTAAGTGTCCACCTAGTGAATTGTCCATATCGGCCTCCGCTGATTGGTTGGGTACGAGCGAGGAGGAGGATTGGATGGGAGCACCTGCCTCGTTCTCGTTCGTACCCCAGCCTGCAGCCAATCAGCACTTCACCAGCAGCCAAAATGGACAGTCCACTATAGATGGACACTTACAGAATACCACTCTCAGATCTCGCCGGAAATTTTCGCTGCATGCTATATTCACTGGGTACTACTACGCACTTCCTCCCCTCCACCCACCACGGTGATCGACGCTTCTCCGTGCCTCATCAAAATAAGTTTTGTCTCTCTCTCTCTCTCCCCTCTTCCTATGTTTTGCCACCTGGGGCGCGTACGTGCTACGCCAGTCATTTATAGCTTCGTACTTACGGTGAATCCCACTGGTGGATTCGGAAAAGGCCACTTTTTGGAGCGATATATTTCCTGCGTTTAGTGGGGGTTGGGGGAGGGGGGGGGGGTAGGGCAAGCGAGCCTGTTTCAATGGCAGATCAATAGCGCCAGTTGCATGTTCTCAACGGCATATCTATACTGCATCTGTGGAACCGCGAGCTTATTGAGTGTCACTGAATGAAGGGTAAGTGCAACTCCAGTGGAGGACCACGAGAATTCCCTCAAATGTGAAATAACCCGTTACTTTCTTACAACAGAGTTTACGGAACTCTCTTTTACTTAGTGTGTTGCTTAACCCCACAAAGCCCAATGTATCATTTTTGATACACTGATTTTGGCACCTAAATCTCTGAATTAAGCACTGGAAATCCTATGCAGGGCCCATACATGTATTTTTGATATACCGGAGGGAGTTCTCAGTTGTGGATAGTTCAGCAAATGAATTACTAAGTAATTAATTAACGTACTAATTAATGTGTACACAATTATTGTTTCATTGTTTTCTTTGTACCAATATACCCCCCCCCCCCCCCTATTAGCCGTAATTAAATGTGAATAATCTGTCTTAATTTTTGTTTTGATGCGGAATGACATTTGGGCTTTGTGGTGTTAAAGCGGTTTCCCAAGCTGTGAAACTTACGAACTCGTGCACTTTTCCTTCAAGAATTGGGAGAACTTCGCCGGCGTTCACCCGTTCTTCATGAACCCCAAAGGAGACGGAACAGCATGGGGTGTCCTCATCCTCAACAGCAACGCGATGGGTGAGTTACGAATGTCGCTGTTTTCTTGGTGAAACTCGGTGCAGTTATTTTTTTTTTAATTTTCTCGCGTGGTTATAATATCTTAATGCCCGATTTATTTATTAGCCCTACAAGAAAGAAGAAGAAGAAGAGGAGAAGTATCAATGAGAACATTGTAGAGCAACATGAAAAACTCCCGATAGAGCTTTCTGTTGCTCAATACGTGCTACACAAAAGTGTTTTTCCAAGCGTGAAAGAAGCCCGCGAATACGCGCAAAATTGCCGTGCGACTGGCCGCTCGAGGCACTTTGCGTGTATTCGCGGGCTTCTTTCACGCTCGGAAAACCTTTTATGTAGCACGTATTTAGCAACAGAAAGCTGTATCGGGAGTTTCTCATGTTCCTCTACAATTTTATCATTTAATATTTTCATCTAATTATAATATTTGTGAACTTCATTAATTAATTAGGATTAAGTATGTAATTAGGCGGAATGCAAGAAATACTCTGAGTATCTCCAAGCGACAGCAAACAACATTACCTTGGTTCTGTCCAGCTACGTGGCATTTGCATATTTTTAAAGTTTGGCTCAAGTTAAGTGAAACACCGTGTATAGCTTTGTTGGTTCTTTGTCATGTGTTGGTTCTTTGGCATGTCATGGTTCTTTGAATTTGGTATATATGTTAGGCGATCCTTCAATAAAATATCAGTTGATAGTCAGCGCCGTGTTGTCGGTTTTCCTTCCTTTTGTCCGTGTCTTGTTTGCGCTGTTACGATCCTTACGATGTATAACTATGTTCCTGGGTGTGTTTCGTTAATTTTTGTTTCTACATTGTTTTTGTCGAGCTTCAGTCTGTTCTCACGAGAGATTGCGTTCTTTCTTTCTTTCTTTCTTTCTTTCTTTCTTTCTTTCTTTCTTTCTTTCTTTCTTTCTTTCTTTCTTTCTTTCTTTCTTTCTTTCTTTCTTTCTTTCTTAACAAGTTCGACGTCGTGGTGGTAGTGTTGATGAAAGCGTCGTTATCTGCAGGGATGACCTCGACGTCTCTTAAGACATAGAGGCAAACACCGCACCCTCTCGTATCACGTCAGAGAGCCCAAACCGAGTTCCCGTAAAGTAAGACAGGAGCGTGCGGTCTGATGTGAAATTTCTGAAAGCGTTTGGTCTTTTTTCACTAGATAGTAAAAGTGAACGTACCCGCGGTGGGGTGGCTTAGTGGCTACGTGGCGATGCGTTGCTAAGCGCAAGGTAGGCAATACGGCGCGTACTTGACGTGCATCAAACATGCGCACGTTTATGTCTTGGAACAGATTACACGGTGACTCCGGGCGGAAACGTCGCCATTGCGACCACGGGTGGAATCCTTGACCTTTACTTCTTCGTCGGCTCCACGCCCACCCAGGTGGTTCAACAGTACCAAAAGGTAGGAGGCCCTCTTCTCAAGCGAATCTCAGATCTCAGTCGACTGCCTTTAATTCGAACCTTGAGGGACCCGCAAGGTAACATCGAATCGCCCGGAAGGTCGAATTAATGAACGATCGCAAAATGGAGGAGTTGAAATCTTTTTTTGGAGATCAAGAAATAGATCCTGAAGAATTTCTGTCTTGACCTCGATGGTCAGCGCTGAGTAATTTCCACGCGGCAGCCGGGTTAAATGGACGACGCTGAATATGCGGGCGCGACACGACACGGAACAAGCGGGAACAGATGACGTTACGGGGAAAGAGCGTCAGCAACTGAAGTACAATCAATCAATCAACCGATCAATCAATCAATCAACCAATCAACCACCAATCAATCAAATAATCAATCAATCAATCAATAATTTATCGTGCCGAGGAACAACCATGAGGTCTAAGTGCTGGCGCACGTATACATAGGAAAAAAATAAAGATACAGCAGGGGAATATCAGCAAAAAAAAAAAAAAAAAGAACATAACGCTTAGGGAAGCAGTAGCGACGTCTACCTAATTTCTTGTTTTCTCAAGGTTTTGGGAACCGTTGCTCGCACGAAGGGGTCGAATAAACCTTCGCTTTCGAACTATACGAGCTTTCCTTCCATGGTAATGTATGGTTGAAAAGTCGCCGGGACTTTCCCGCTCTTTCGAATTAAGCGAAAAGTCGAATTATCGGGAGTCGACTGTATAGATGGGTTTAGCGACGTTCATTGACTCGTGTGCTTGCAGCGTTCCGCTTACAACAGCCCTCCTCCTCGCCACCCCTCCACTTCCCCTGCTTGGCTTATATATTAATATTTGCGATGCATTGATGTTCAATGTTATCTACTCTTTTTTTTTCAATATTAAAATAAAAAAAATCACTCGTAGCAGATGGAATATTTGTACTCCTTCGGCTGGATTACTGAGAGAGACGACCATAATTTGCACGAGAAATTGAAACACATAATCGATGAATTAACAAAAACCTAATTAACAATTAAATTTCTAACTAATTATTTTGCGGCACACATCGCAGTTCATGAATCGTAGCCGGTGAGTTCGCGAGGCGAACTTGGAACGAACTCTGAGGATGGCACCAGTTTCGATATATGCGTTCCCAAGGTGTGCGACGAGATGCATTCCGGTGTTCCGGTTATTTTTGTCCTGCGATGCATAAAAATGCGTTTTGGTAAAAAGTAAGGAGAACAACATGACTTAACGCAGCATTGATGTTGCTTATCTCAAAACTTTGTGTTAGTCTCCACATAATTACCAAACGAACGGCCTTAAGGACTCACCGGCTTCAATTCGTTAATTGTAATATCTGCCCTAAAGTAATTCGTTTAAAAGTTGGTTAGTGAATGTTTGCTAATTAGTCAGATATGCGTTCCGAAATTTTTGTGCAAATAACGTTTGATTAGTAAAAACCAGTCAAAAGACGAAGGACAGGGAAGAGACGTGGCACACACGCTTACACCCTGTCCTTCGTCTTTTGACTGGTTTTTACTACTCAGTATGTACCAACGACCCAGACTGCTACTCTACTGAAATAACGTTTGCCTATTCGAGCGATCCAGCTCTAAGATTAAAATTCCGCTATCTATCGCAGACGATTTTGAGCAGTTCTGCTAACTCTAAAAATATAAAATATAACACATCTAAAGTTATTTGCATCTGATTTTTTTCTAATTATTTGTTATTTTTAAGTAGGTGTTAGTCTGTTCACACGTTTTAATGCTGTCTTTTCGTAGCCAAGTTGTTTCCTATTTTCTCCATAAGCGATGTATGGAGTAGCTAGCTGGTCGAATGTCACTTTCAACATGTACATCTGAACTCTGGTTGGCCTCCACGTTCTTCCTACCTGCGACTGCACATAAAAAAAAAGAATGTTTGTGAGATTTATACCAGCCGCATTCGTTAGATAATCACAACAGTTGCCTTTCAGCTCGTCGGACTACCCTTCATGCCGCCGATCTGGGCTCTGGGGTATCAAGTGTGGATGTCCGATTACACGTCGCTCAATGAAGTCAAGGGCGCGGTCACAGCTCTTGACCAGGCTGGGGTGCCCAAGGTAAGATCATAGTAAATGGCAAGCAAACGGCACTTAGAGAGTTTCCCACTGAAATTACTAAAAGGAACTCTGTTCCTTTTTAGGAGTATAGCAGTGCGCTTTCTGCGCTGTTCTGGTAGCCGAGTAAGATGCTCAGTGCACACACTGCAAAGAGCGGAAGTTGACCAAGACTGGGAGAGAGCGTTCACTTGAGATATTCTGCAGAGGACGTTCAGTAATATATTTGCCATTAGGCGCTTGTCGTATTGCAGTTTGGTCTGTTTCTAACAAACGGCGTGACGTACCGTTTGATGCAGTGTGGAACAGGTGTATGTCGCACGCGGAACACCACACACCTGAACAGAGAACATCAAAATGTAGGCGGCGCAAACGCGGTGTTTTGTTATCCTGTCCTAGACGCAACGTAGCTTTGTAGCAGTTCGTATGTTTTGTTTCATGCGACCGCCATCGAGGAAGCAAAACTTCTTCCCGCCAAGGCGACTGCGCTGTACTACGTGTACCTCGAGTGTTTCGAGAATCACGTGGGTGTCACACGTCATTGCTTCCATTCCAATGCGAGAACGATAGGTCGCGATAAGCACAGCCAGCGATTAGCTGGTTCCGGTAACCGAATGGATAAAGTGTTCAGCCGAGTGGGTAAAAGTGTTGCCATGGCGGAAGGAGTGTCGCTTCTACGGTGGCGGTCGCTGTTGGTCTCTGCGGTCGCTTAGCATAAACAAAATATGCGAATCGGTACAAAGCCACATTGCGTTCAGAACTAGACAACGAAACACTGATTGCGCATGCGCCGTGGGCGTTTCGATACAATAAAGCGAAGGGTTCCTTGCCTGGTCCCTCGGCCATTCGCATCCCCAGTGTTTATAGAGGCGGCTATGATAAGGGACACAAAAAGAGGAGAGGTGCGTTGGGAGAGGTAATCCCATGAGAAAGAAGGCGTTGCGTCGGGATAGCTTGCGTAGCGTCGTATAGAGCGTCCGTGACTACGGGTAGCATTGGTGCATTTGCTATGTCGGTTTAGATGTCGCTGGGATTGCCGCCCAGTTGCTCGCTTATAAAATCATGGCATGGTAAAAGGGAGTGCCAGTGCGGAGTTTGAGAAATAGCGTAACCGAGCGGCTTAACGCATGCATAAAACCCCAACTACATTTGTATTCTAGCTTGTCATTAAACGTTTACCGCTGCTTACAGAATATGGGGCTATAACGGAAGCGTGGACGCCACTATAGCGACAGCTTGTGGGGCTTTTTAAACCACAAAGCGTTATAAATTATTTTATTACGTTGGTGTTCTCGTCGAAAACAGAAAGGGGACTGTATGTTAACGATAAAGCCGCCTTCGACTCTACAGCAGCAGCTAACTGGAACATGGCCTGCTATAATAGAACAACTAGAATGTATTCTGAAAGTTAGAGCATAACTAAAATACGACAGCAATTTGAGAAAAGACACGTAAGCATATAATTTCAACATTCTTTATTAAAAAAAAAAAGGCTTCGCGTCGTTTAGATGCCACCATTGAGTTGGACCTGCGTATTTTTGTCCTTTCCGGCGTGCGAGAAATAAATGTGTTCGCATTACAGACTCACCGGCACAATGGCATCGAATGGCACATGACACCTATTGCGCGGCCCCGAAGAAACCATCGAACATGACGTATACTCTGTTGTTGGTCTCGCTACAGCGCCTAGATGCAGTCGCTAGCGACAGCGCTGGCACTACTGGCTTGAATCAGAGGTGCCCCGAGACATGCCGGCTGACAGTATGAGCGTGTAGAGAGCCCCCGCCCCCACAATGTTTTTTGTATGCTTTGAGGATTATTGCAAAATTTACACAGCATTAACAACATTTCTGTCCTATGTTGAGGACGTTGGTGGAAGTAACTGCTGTCGCTTTCAATAAAATCAGAGAGAGGAGCCATGAGTGGAAAATCAGTTTGCCGATTTTTTTTTTCAATATTTTTTTTTACAGCACAGTAGATCTCATTGTTTCGTTTTGTAGACTTAGTTAACGACCCCTGCATGAAATGCACAGCGTTTTACGTATTAATGTTTTTTTTTGGCTTTCACAATTGCAGCGTGAGAAGGGCTCATTTTTTGCCAGCGAAATAATGCTCTCTCTCTCTTTTTCTAGGATGTCATCTGGCTGGACGTCTTTCAAGATTCAAAAGCATTCACTTTGAACTCCGCTTTCGGCGGTCTTCAGGCGTACATCCGGCAGCTGGCGAGCGTGGGCATCCAAATTGGCCTGGTCACAGTATGTTATCAGCCATTAATTTGTTTTCTACAGTTGAACCCGGACATTGATAACCCCGATAAAACGAATTATTCTCATTATCGAATACGCGAAACTTGCTGGCCGATGTTCATGTGAAATAACTGCCAAGTAACGAACTCGATATCGGATTTAGCGAACTCTTAGCGTTCGTTGCCAGCGCCATAAGGTCGCTTGCATGCCGCAGTGTTCGGTTATTTTTATAGTTTTTTTGTCACGCTCAGAGCGTAGAAAACAATGATTCCCTACTACGCGTAGTTCAATAAATTTATGTCTTCCTTGATTATTCTCTTCACTGGAGGCACAAGACACGCATATAATGAACGCATCGTAAGAGTTCGTTTAGGTTTCTTATAGGTTAGTTTGAGTATATGAAATTACCTGATATACAGTACTAGATTTTTAGTGCACGGACCTCTGCGTTATAACCGGGTTAGACTTTAGAAGCCTTTCTTTTCTTTTCTTGGAAGAATGTCTCGAACATTAGTCAAACATGACAAAAATATCTATTAGAGTGCACAACCGAACCATAGTATTTCATTTTACAAATTTTCCCTCTTGCGAGCGATAAATCGTTATACTTATATTGTATACTTATAGTGTTCGCGATAGTTCATGTCATTTTGTCTGAAGCCTCTTGTATGTCATATGACTAATCACATAGTAACAAAGGCAAATAAAAACGCATTGTAGGGACACAAATCTCGAAGGCAATAGCCGTTATTCGCCAAGCCACCATAAGCTGCAGAAAAGGTACACCGAACGCAAATGAATCACGTTCAACGCGACGCGTTTGCGTGGGGGAAGTTGAAATTTAGAACGACTGGAAGCTGAGGGAGCTGGTAAAGATTGATGGCACTGACAGGCAGGCGGTGCTAACGCAGACGCCAGTAGAAAAGACAGCTAAAACTCAAACGCAGTAAATTAAATATGCACCAGGAAGCAATCAGCTGCATTCTGTGTTCGTGGCTGGGAGACGCGCGCTAAAGAGACACTAAAGAGAAACCGGAAGTAAATTTAAATTAAGAAGACACTAAAGAGAAGCAGGAAGTTAATTTAAATTAGTAATACATTCTTTCAAAACTTTTCTTCGTTAATTTCGCGGTAATAGGCTATTATAAAATGATAAACGAGCGCCGGTACGTCACTGCGACACCACAGGTTCAAATATATTCTTCCGTATTTGAGTCATCGCGGTAAAAGTTCTTGAAACTTGCTAGGTTCACCCTTTGGCTAGTTTAGAATAGAATGCAGTCTACCTTTACCGACAAAAAATTTAAGTGGGCTTAAGTCATAGAAGAAGGAAAGAATTAGGCGATAGCATTGAGCAATACGACTGAAACGAAACGTGTAGGCCCCAACACGTGATCGTCACATCAGAGCGCGCGGTAAGTTTTAGTGCTCACGCTCTGGCAGGCAGCAAAGCCATGGCAGAACAGTCGAGCAATGTGCGCATCGATTTAAAAGCTACCGGTGAATCAAACATCCCCGGCCAATAGGCTGAGTCTCAGAGGTCACGTGTTAGGTTGATACTGCGAGGGAAAAAAGCGAAGGAAATGGCTTCATGTAGAGTTCGCTTATTTCCAAGGATAGCTGCGTGACGTCATGGTATCTCCTAGTTTATTTCCTTTCTCCGTAGTTCAAGCAGATGCCGTCAAAATTTGTGACGTCATGGCAAGCTGGTACCTTAAAAACTGGTGCGGAACGTTTAGTGTGTCGCCATTTGTTCTTTTTTTGAGATCTTTCTGGATTATTAAGCCTCCTGTCGCGGGAAGAGTGGTGTTTTTGGTATTGCGGAAGTGTAATTTACTAACACAGCTCAGAATAATTTTCCTATATAAAGCCCCTTTAACTCCGAGCGTTCCGGTATCACGCAATGTTAACCGTGCTTCTTGATCGCCCACTAAACATACAGCGCTGAAAATACTTGAAAAGTACGAGTTAGAGTGAGCTAAGCATTATGTCAAAACCAACGTATTTTTTTCTCAGCGATATTTGTTTGCTTATTTTTCCAGAATCCGGCTATTCCTGCCGACAACGTCACGCGGTACAGCCCATACACAACAGGTCTCGAAGAGGACGTGTTCGTCAAGATAGGTTCCGGAACCAGCGGTTCTGACCCAAACGCTGTACTTTATGCTAAGGTATGCCAGCGGCTTGCTTGGAAAGTGCTTACTGCTACATAGTATATCGGTCGTGCAAGTACATTTGTAATTATGGTATTCTTCCGGCATGTGTATTCGCTATACTTAGTGTTTGCGTTAGTTCGTGTCATTTTTGTCTGAAGCCTCTTGAGTGACATATGTCTAATTGCGCAAAAAAATATAAGAAAACGCGAATGAGCGCTGTCCAGCTCCGACTCGACTGACCTGCTCGAACTGATCGACCGATCTGTAGAAGGGCAGCTATAAGGCCGCTGGATTCCTGGACTTAGGACTCCTGGGCTCCTGGACTCCTAGACAATAGATGTCCAGGACTCCTGGACATCTATTGCAGAGTGGAGAAGCTACGCTCGCTTCACTGGCGTGCTGTTCTGATTAAAGTTTGTTTTCTTATTTTCTTTCTGGCAGGGGCTTCCATCCGGACCTTCAGCCTTCCCAGATTTTCTGAAGAACTCTACCAAGCAGTGGTGGCGAAACGCCATCTTGGACTACCAGGAATCCACCGCCGACTTTGACGCAATGTTCCTCGTAAGTTTGCTGGGCTCCTATACTGTCCTTGATAGCGGCTATTTTAGCAGTGATTGAAAGGCGTACGCTGCGCGTATTAAGAGCAAGCTTAAGCTCGGAGCTAACGGCGATGCCTCCAATTGAAATTCATGTAAGATGGGAAAATGCTTTTATGACGCAACCCTTGGACCGATCTGAATTAAGTTTGTTGCGTTTGGGGGAGAAAGTTAACTTCTAGTGACTGCATGATGCAAAATTTTGATTTCGGGCCTCGAATGTGTGACGGAAAATTCTCGAAATAAGGTAAGTTAAAAAAAATAATTGAAGCACGAAGTTTACGAATCCATAACACTGCAAAAAAAAAAAAGCAAAAAAACAACAACATCATATAACGCAGTTCAGTAAACTGCCACTGTTAGGGGATATATATAGCGGACGAATTCGATTTATGTGAATTATGTGAACCAGGCTTTCGCAAAAGTCCTACTCACAATTTAATGGTATATTTCCGAGCGGTGTATAATACACAAACGTTGCCCCCTTTAGATGTATTTTTAGGTGCAGTTTACAGAAGTATGATATCGTTTCTTTTTACAGAGTGTTACAGAGTTGAAAACTCAACACTGCATTTTATTTTGAATTAAAAACAAAAGCTGGCGGCCTAAATGAAAGTCCTGCTGTCACAAGGCTTTTTCTTTTAAATGCAACAGATTTAATCAAAATCAACGCAGAAGGTTGCCGAGAAAAACTATTTATCCGCTCCCACGTACTTAGACGGAAGCGCCCGCGCCAAAACTTACAACGCTTTACATTAGGAGCTTCCGTCTGAACAACTGTAAAAATGATAAATCGTTTCGCTTGGCATCCGTGACACCGAATTTAACGAGGTTTGTTGCATTAAAAAAAGTTTATATGTATCGGCTGTAGGCAGACTACTTTACAAATCAAACCATTATTTATTTTTTCAAGACTTGTTTAAAATCGCAAACTATTAGAATCGCTGCAGCGTCCGTTTCACAAGGCGCTGTAGATTCTTTTATGGTACATTTGAGTGGTCTCTTTCGGGCTCTCCATTGAGCGCTCTTACGGTGCGTTTTACATACGGATGGTCGAAATCGAACTCTTGGAAAACGGTTCATTCAGTGCTCCGAGCTACAGCTCTGAGCTTGCGAGCGTGACCTTCAACCTGGGAGCGCGACCGATATCCGACAGAAACTCGATCACGTGGCTACTGCGATTTCTCCGGGAGCAGGTTATCTTGGTTATCATGATTATCTATCAAAGTGGTAGTGCATCAAAGTGGTAGTGCATATGTAATTTAGTGATAGGAAATTTTATTGTTGGCAGAGATTTGTAATCATTATGTTTGAATGAACGAATTCTGGGGTTTCACGTGCCAAAACCACGATTTGATTTTGACCACCAGGTGATCTTTGACGTGTCCCCAACTTGCATTTCGCCCCCATCGAAATGCGGCCTCTGCGGCAGGGATTCGATCCCGCGACCTCGTGCTTAACAGCGCAACACCATAGCCTCCAAACCCCTGCGGCGGCTTTAATGAAATGTAATACTAATGTAATGTAAGTATGGAGTGCAAGTTGCCTGTTCGGCCAGACAGCAGCCAGCGCATGCCTAGTGGCCCAAGCTAGTTGACAACTTTGTTCGCTGGTGAAAGATAGATAAATATATAGATGGACACAAAGTTGCTGAGCTGAGCTAACAATGCTAAGCGCAATTAAACGCAATGTGTATGCTCCGCCGTAGCCTAAGCACTTCGCGTCTGTCTGGGTCGTGGTTATGAAATCTTAACTTTCGTTCAAGGACTTTACAAGCCGAGTGTTTGTTTTCCGTGCCTGTCTCATTTAAGAGGCTGAATGAACCGGCCGAGTTCAGCGGATCTGCTTCCTGCGAGCGAAACGACGTGGCGTGCCAAGCGTGTCCTCAGAATCGATGGGAATATCCGCCGTATACGCCAGGTGAGGAGATATCGCTGTTTACAGTGTTTGTTAATTGCAGTACGTAACTCACGATTCCTTGCTCATATCTTTCAATTGATATAGACGTTTGAAATGGTCCCCTTAGATACCGCACTGTGACTCCGGTGTCCATGCAAAGCTTAGCTGGGATTTTAGTATCAATTTTCCTACCACTGTAACCTCTATCTTTCCATAATTTGTGCGGCGTGCCGCCGATAATTTCTTGTGACTCACCAAATTATTTCGCACAACGAGCTATATAATTTGAAATCTCGTCATTTTCAACAATGTACTTAGGTATAAATGATTAAGCAAACATTATTAAAATTCTCCCCATGGCAGGATTCGAACACAGGACCTCTAGCACGAAAGCCCAATATTGTTACCAGTACGGCCACAGACGCACGCATCGACAAGCGGCCACTTTCTTGCGGGCGAGCCAGCGCGTCGAGACGCTTGGGGCGTTTCGATTTGGCCACCTCGGCAGGCTGAACCGCTGCATTTAGTAGCGACCGTGAGTGTTCGCAGGGTCTTCCGCACTTAAAGAAAGTACAGATAGCTCTGCAATTCAGGATAACGAAGGCAGGACACAGCGTATAATAAACAAAGCCACAGGAACGTCTGAATCCACAAGCACGAAGATCAGACAAATCCATATACTATAGCAATCCTCCCTATATGGTGGCTGAACGATTGCAGCACCAGTAGTTATTGTAGGAAACTCTATCGATGACGATATTGACGATTTTGATGACAAACTACGGGAGTGCGTTAGCTGCTCGCCAGAGCGCTCTGCATGTTCCTCGAGGCACGCGCTTCCGTGTTCCCTGTCATCTAGTTTGTGACTGTATACATACCATTTCTGAAGCTCCGCTTCAGACTGCGGTGATCCTCGGGTACCTATGTACTGGAGGTACCCGTTCATACGTGCAGGGTTTTGTGCGCTACGCAGACTTTGAGAGTGCTGACGTCATGAACACGTATTTCGGAGGTCACGCGGCAGGGAATAAAGCAACTCACGAAGACTTCCTTGCGTGCATCGCAAGGTAGTCTTAATTGAGAAGCGGATGTCCGCTGCGATAGTTTGCTCCTGTGAGTTTACTCCTTCTAAAGTCGCTATAGGAATTCTGTTGTGTTTTATTGACTTTTCCAGCAAAGCTGTTTATGGCTAGGCTTCCATGCATTAAAAAATTATGGGGTTTTACGTGCCAAAACCACGATCTGATTATGAGGCACGCCGTAGTGGGGGACTCCGGAAATTTGGAGCACCTGGGGTTCTTTAACGTGCACCTAAATCTAAGTGCACGGGTGTTTTCGCATTTCGCCCTCATCGAAATGCGGCCGCCGTGGCCGGGATTCGATCCCGCGACCTCGTGATCAGCAGCCCAACACCATAGCCACTGAGCAACCACGGCGGGTCATGCATTTTTTCGTGTGTGTGTGAAAAAATGTGGGCCGATCCTGGTGATAGTACAGAAAGGGTCCAAGCGCAATGGCACCTGGGGACTCCCGGGGGTGGGCTCCGGGACCCGTAACGCACCCTTGAACTATTTGCCACACCTGTAACCCAAAGAGGTCCCAGGAACAAGGTTAACAACAGATACTATGATAGGATCGTAGCCCAAAAGACCGACCCGCGCCGGCCATGTCTATTCGCACCGCCCACTCTTTGTCACCCTTCCAACCGCTTGCGTGCCTAGTTTCCTGCCGCTCCCCGGGGCGGCGGATCCGTCGTGCGTGTATATAAGGCAAGGTGCCGTTCTCAACTTTTGAATTTCACTTCTCTTCTGTCGTCGTAATGGGGGGCCGCGTGTAGTGCGAACTCCCGGCGACTATTGCATTCTCGTCTCTGTTCCTGCCCTCGCTCTTCGTAGGCGCGTTGTTCCTCGGGAGTCCGGACTGTACGCGGCGTCCCCATCCTATTCTTTGTCGTGTGCTAAACAGCTTCCCTGGTCATCCACCTTCACAGAGTGGAATGGGTCATGATTGTTGTTTTTTTTGTTGCACTCAGTAAACTTTATGTTGAAATGAGATTGAATGGCATGTATGCTCTTTGTAAAGGCAAACATGTTTAGAGCCGGAGGGATGGCTGATCTTCCCCGTCTCTGTCAGTTCTTCCGTACCGTTTTTTTAAAATAAAAACATTTACTCTTCTCGCCAGACATAGCGTTTTATTATATGCAGTGCTAAGTACTTTACACCTAAGCGCCTCTCGCCTGATAACTTTCACAAGACTTTCCTTCGGGTCAGTGGCATCTGCCAGAATGTGTGCCAGAATGTGTGGCATCTGCCGAGTGAGGATTGCTTCGATCGTTTCGCATGAGAACAAACTGAACTAGCTGCATTAGCACTGACAAAAAAAAAAAAAAAAAAAAAAAATCATGAGCCATTCCACTCTGTGAAGGTAGACGACCAGCGAAGCTGTTTAGAACACGACGCAAAGGTGACACTAAATTTTGAACAAAGGTGCGAACACATTCCTTGTTTTGATTGATGGCCATCGTGACGATAGGTACGCACACACATTCTCGTATTACCTCTATTATTATAATAATTCAATTATATTCGCGTATAGTCCGGACTCCCGAGGAGCAACGCGCCTACGAAGAGCGACGGCAGGAACAGAGATGATAATGCAGTCGTCGCCGGCGGGCGGCAAACACCACGGATGAAGATCGCGCACAAAACGCCAAGCGCATGCGGGACGTCGCTCTTCGTAGGCAAAGAGACGAGAATGTAATCTTCGCCGGAAGTGCGCACAACACGCGGCCTCCCCATTACGACGAGAGAAGAGAAATGAACTTCAAAATGAAGAACGGCACCTTGTGTGATATACACACGCGACGGTGCCGCCGCCCCGGGAGAGCGGCAGGAAACTAGGCACGCAAGCAGTTGGAACGCCGACAAAGAGAGGGCGGTGCGGAAGTAGACATGGCCGATGCGGGTCGACCTTTTGGGCTAAGATCCGATCGTTGTATCTGCTCTTACCGTTGTGCCTGGGACATCTTTGGGTCCCAGGTGTGACAAGGGTAGTTCAAGGGCGCGTTACAGGTCCCGGAGCCCACCACACGGAGTCCACAGGGGTATGTGCCATTGCGCTTGGACCCTTTCTGCAGCATCACCAGGATCGGCCCACATTTTTTCACACGCACAACAAAAATACATGGAAGTCTAGCCATAAACAGCTTCGCTGTAAGAGAGTTCCTTGCGTGCCTTCATGCCTCCATTTTTTATGTAATCGTCATCACTTATTTATACGCTTACCATATTTAATTTTCCCATGCAAAGCATTATTCAGAATACGAAAAACAAAAGCTATTCTGCCTCCCTCTTACCGTTTTCTTTTTTCAGTGGCGCGTGAAAAACGCCCATAATAAGCCGTTGATTTTTTTAATTAAGTCGCCTACAGGAACGAAGAAGGCAACGCCACGCAGCTTCATAATGGCACCCTCTGCATGAACGCGGCGTTCGGCGAAAGGCTGCGGTACAAGCACTACGACGTCCACAGCATCTACGGTTGGAGTCACAGCATGGCAACGCAATGGTAATAAGATGCTGCAAGATAAGCTTCTGAGAAGTTGAGATGCTGATAAGATGCAAAATATGACAAGATAAGGTGCTGCACGATAAGCTTTAGATTACTGCGAGTGGAATTAGAGTCCTTAGATCTGCGCAAACTATTACGATGAACTGCAAATTGTAGACAGCACAGCCTCCGCTTCTTTAAGTTCCGCGATATTGACACGGCCTTTACCAATCCGCATATTTGTAAACACTCTTACTAAACTCCCCTGCCACCTCACCTCTTCCTACCCGCCGAGCAAGGCATGAGGTCGCGGATTCGATTTACTTTCCAGTATTGCGCATTATACTTTCCAGCATTGTGCAGTTTTGACCATTTAGATTACAGTTTGCTTGCAATTTTACGCTGGTTTGTGAGTGCGGTCTCAGCTGACCTGTCTTATATGCTTGCAGGGCGCTGACCGATCTCATCGGCGACAGGACCCTGGTGATTTCTGAATCTACGTACCCTTCAACTGGCCGGTATGCCGGACATCTCGTTCAACTGCCAGACTTCGGAGAATGGTCGGGCCTGAGGAGAGCCATTGTGGGTGCGTAACCGTTGGCTGTATACTGTCGTCAACATAATGATGCCCTATTTTTTCCTCTCTTGCAGCTGTCCTGGAGTTCAATATTTTCGGGATTCCCTATGTAAGTTGAGATTCCCCCTTCCGGTTTCTCGTCTTGCTTTACGAATGAAACTGGTGTATGTGTTTGCTAGCGTAACTATAACAGTACGGTAAAAAAAAAACACAATAAAACTCGGAGACAGACACACACTGACCTGCGTGTGTAATGTTCCCCGTCTTTTGCCGTTCCCGAAAACGCGTTACCAACCAGCTCAAGTCGCAACTGTCCTG
Organism: Dermacentor silvarum; assembly: GCF_013339745.2. Classification (NCBI taxonomy): domain Eukaryota; kingdom Metazoa; phylum Arthropoda; class Arachnida; order Ixodida; family Ixodidae; genus Dermacentor; species Dermacentor silvarum. The sequence goes on along the minus strand of NC_051164.1, from coordinate 72,630,208 downwards.
CAGAAACTGATGCACTTCAACGTATTGACGCTGCCTCCTATCGAATTGACTCTAAATGATTCTAAAAGCAATGGGATCTACAGATATTGCGGCGGCCTTTGTTAATGTACTTTCTCGTTTTTGTTATCGCGAATAACTGCGGATAACTGCTAAAGTCCTATTTACATACAGTGGTACGATTCAGCGCGGCCGCAGTACGTGCAAATTTTGCCAACATTGAACGTCCTTGTCGATGCAGTTCTCGCATTATTGCGGTACCTTATTTGTAGTGCGAAGTTACGAAGTCGTGAACTGGAAGTTTCATTTTTCAACCTTGGCATTTTCTGACACATTTGTGAAAAAGAAAAGTCGGTTTAAGAGGAAGCCTTAGCTTGGAGCCAAATCAGATTTTCCTATTCGAATGCATCTAAAGCGGACAAATGCGCTCTCGAGAGACAACTGCTGGACCCATTTAAATGAAGCTTATTGCATCTAGAGAGAAAGTTGAATTCTCGCAACTGTAGGAAGCACAGTTTTGATTTAGGACCTCGTACTTTTTACGAAAAATTGACGAAATATTGGCAAAATATTTGAAGCACAACGTTTACAAATTCGCAACTCAGCACCAGAAGCAGATATCGCAGTTCTATAAAGCCGCATCTCGTCCATCTGAGAGAGAGAGAGAGAGAGAGAGAGAGAGAGAGAGAGAGAGAGAGAGAGAGAGAGAGAGAGACGTTTATTAAATAAGAAAAAAGTACATGTACATTAGGCGCCTAGATTAGGTGAATTGTTTCGCTCCTCATTAGGTAGAGCAGCAAGCTGTCGGTGATATATAGCTTTGCGGTGTTCAGGGGTCCTGAGCCCCTGAAGCGGACTGATTTCATGAATGAAGTTACAGCTTACGTGAATGTGTTACAATGTTTACGAGGGTTTTGAAAAAGTGCTACTCACAAATTGGTGGTGTATTTGAGTGCAGTGTACCGTGCATAAATTTTATGCGTTTTATATCTCTTGAACGATGGACTTTACAGAGTTGTGATATCGTTATTTATTACGGGGTTACATAGTTCAAAACCGTGGTACTTGCGTATTTTCAATTGTGCGAACTCCATCAATGTATTTTTTTAAAATTGATGGCCTAACTAAAAAAGAAATCTGCTTCCTACAGTCATTAGATTTTAAAGTTTTCTTTTAAACGCAAGCAAACCTCATAAGATTTGGTGCAGCGGATGCAGAGTAAATTGATTTCTTCGTTCCCATGCACGTATTTAGATAGGAGCTCAGGAGCTTAAGCTTTCTCTCAAAGTAGAAATCTGCTCTGAGCATTTGGCATATTAAACGTAGTTAAGCCGGTTGTTTGAAAGCCCAACGAAGAAAAGATACCTTTGTTCGCATGCATTTAGGAACTCCCACGCGAACACGTACGGAGTTCGCTCTTGGATATCTGTGCAGGTTGGAGTCCCCCTCTGTTCGGGGACTAGCTCAACACTCTTGTGCCAAAGATGGATCGAACTTGGCGCCTTCTTTCCCCTTGGTCCTCGACTTCAGGATGAGACGTTCAAGTGTAAGTATACCGCACGGCTCGGAATTGGCGAAACTACTTTTTAAAACGAGATCACCATTCAAGCCTTTTGAAAAGCATACAAAAAGGTATTGCTTTTTGAACATTTACCCTTGTACCACTACAGCCTGCACCGTGAAAAATTTCCGCCGTTTGACAGAAATGTCAGTAGCTGATAATGAACAAGACGAGAGAAAAAAAGAAGAAAGTGCACCAAAGAAAAAGGAAATTAAGACTTGTTCGAATTATCCGAAGGTACGAATGATCCGAGTTTCAGTTATGCCTAATCCACTGTGCGTTGCTATTCTGTCTGGCGCAGGCAGACACGGTTTCCATGACAGCCGCGGCCCTTGATGCCGTCACTACGAGGTACAGTCTACTGCCCGTTCTCTACGCACTTTTCTTCAGGGTCAGCCTCAGCGGCGGAACGGTCGTGAGACCGCTGTTCTTCGAGTGAGTTTCAAGCACCTGCTTTCTTTGTTCACGAAGTGCGACATCGGATATCACGCCTGAATGAAAAAAAAAACGAACAGTTCCTACACTATGACGAAGGCTTATAAAAGGTCCTAACTTGTGACACCTTGTGACGTAGTGCCGCTCTGTCCGATCTAACAACGAAGGCATCTAAAGTGCATAATTGTCGTGGTCAAGAAGCGTTTACGTTGTTTCCACTGGAACTACTTTGCGCCAGCGATCAGTTCACCACTAGTGTTCAAGATTTGCGATACCTGGGCTCAAAAAAAAAAAAAAAAAAAAAAAAATGCGCATGACGGAGGGTTGCACGCGACGAAAAAAAATTTAACAAACTTAGCTCGTCTCGCGTTACCATCACCCTGTAACATTGTCGCAATTCTTGGAAAGTTTCAAAGCATTACATTTTAGCGCCGGTACTAACAAATGAGACGAACTTGGAGGTTACAAAGACGTTCGACAATAGGTTAAGGGACGCGCAGCGTGGATACAAGAAAATAACATTCTTGGCGTTGCCGCCCTTGTCAAGTTCAACCTTGAAAAATAAATGAAAGACACATTGTCGCTATTTCCTATGTCTTCAAGAACACCAAACCAACACGTTTCGCGCTTCATAATAACTTCATTCTAGCCAAAGTACGATAATTATGGCAAACAGACCGTATGAGCCATATCATCATGGAATACATAACATTTGTCATAAAACTACAGAAAGCCCATCAGGTTTTGCCATGAATTGAAACATTTTTTTGTTATGTGATGGTATGGACATAGAAAAAGGGTGTATAACCGATGTATCTATAAAGTGTTCAATTTTTCTTTTTTTCCATTTCTTTCCCACCACTTATATGGTGAGATTAAGAACTGGAGTTGGGCTGGCCATTCAATGCGTTGGGCAGGTAACCGTTGGTCGGTTAGAGTTACGGAGTGAGCGAAGAGTAAGAAAGTCAAGATCGGCAGAGACCTAGGTCGTGTGATAAAATTAGTAAATTCGCAGACATACGATGACGTCAGTTGGCGCAAGACGAGGGTAATTGGAGATCACTGGACGATGTCTTCGTCCAGAAGTGGACATACCATACGCTGATGACGATGACGTGTACGGTTCATTCACGTGTGCAGATGTTGCTCGGATTACAGGGTGTTAAGACGACTTATTAAACAAACCTAAAGTAAACGTCGCAAATGCTGCAACCTAAAACGGTTACAGCATTTGCTGGCACGCGCGTTGAAATCGGTACGTTCGTGCCGAAGTGCACGATACCACTTAAACATGGAAGCCCTTCTCAAGCCGCTTTACCTTTGTTTTTTCAAGGTTTCCGCTGGACTAAAGCCACCTATGCCCTCGACGAACAGTTCATGTGGGGTTCTTCCATCTTATTTTCTCCAATCTTAGACGAGGTATGATTACTGTATTGCTTTTCTGTATCGTCATAAGGATGGTGCAGTAATACTGAATATTGTCCACACTGCATGACGCTATCGATCGAGAGTGATTATCGATAGCTATTTATCGATTAAAAGCAAACCATTCATATTGGTCACTCAAATTTTGTAAACAATAAAATTCTCATCTACAGACTGCTAAAAGTCGAGAAGTTCATCAAGTTCACCAACTTTTAGTTGTGCGAACGAGAGGATCATAAGCTTCTCCATATATAATTTTCACAGAGCACGGCTGAAGATTGTAATGATAGCCCTGTTCGTAGCTGAGAGAATTCACTTACTTTATGTTTCTTTTAAACGCCCCAATGATTCTTTAGTTTTATAGGCCGACAGGTTATTGAAATGCTTCGATATTAATAAGAAGGTGACTAAAACGCGTAAATAGTTGCAAGAAAAAGATGCGAGCTAGTATCAAATCACGTTTTTTAGTCAGCATTGAGTACGCCACCGGGTATTGTACTTTTGCAGGATGCAACTACTCACTCTTACTACCTCCCGCCTGACGTCTGGTTCGACTTTGCGTCGGTGAGTACCTCAGAGCACGAACGCCCTCGCTTAGGATTCATTACGCCACGTCAAATTGAATTTTTAGCAGTTAATAGCGAAGAAGGAAAGACAACCTTGTAGCCAGACGAAAGCAGACAGAACCTGCTTTTTCCTCACAATCAACTTTTGTCTTCAGTGCATTCTCGACGATACTGAGATATTTCTTTTTCTGGTTACTAGGCTCTTTTGGCACTTCGTCTGGTCACGCTTCCAAATGACGTGCGCCCTCTTGAACTTGGGTTACGATGTTAGCGACCTTAACGTGTTCGTTCCTCATTCTTCGCTGCACATTTCCAACTCAGTGTGCCCACTATGTCTGTTTAAATTGAGCGAGTGTTCAAATTTTGTACGAGGTTCCCGTTTCTTCCAGTACTGCTGGTCGTAACTGCTGTCTCTTGTTTCACACTCTGTCTGTCACTTCACTAGTATTCTGTTGCCGTGCGGAACTGCTGAAACGTCCTTAGGCGTTTAGGCAGCCACCAGTTACTACTCTTGCAATAATTGTAATTTAGTTTGTATTTACACATTGATGTGTTTCTGACGAGTCATCAGAAATGTAACACAAACTCAACAACTAGTTATTTATACCGTCAAGTTTGCAGCAGTCACTCAGTAGAGAACAGTCGTCAGAATTTATGCTGAGAAAATTAAGAACAGCTCCTGCTTAATTACTTACGTATAGACACTTAACTACTTTTAACATCAAATTTACATTAGCGACCTGAGGTGATAACACACATCAGGTTTTTTGTAGAGAAACGTTCTCAGGCTTTTGTTGTATTGGCAGAGGCGTATAAGCACACCAATATTCTCTAATCACAAACAACGTAACCTCACTAAAGAAGCACCAAGAGTTTCTAAAACTGAGCTTGCTATATTTAACACTAAATGTAATCAATTTGCAACGGTAAATTAATTTCCCTAAGCTTGGCTGGCGCATATACCTAGAAAATACGTTTCTTTAAAACACCGTCGTATGTTCAGTGTCATGGAGAGGAAAGATAGCAGTGCAATGTTCAATGACACACAGAGTGCAATGTGCAATATGCGATACCCCAAGGCCTCCATTATACAAAGTGCATTGTTTTCAGCTGGGATTCGGCACATAACAAAACGTATGCTCCGTCTCTTTTCCTTTACAGGGATTGCGTAAAGACGGATCTACGGAAATGATGAGCCGTAGTATAACGGAGAACTCAACACTACTCGTCCACGTTAGGGGAGGACAGGTGCTTCCAGTTCAGCCCGCACTGAAAAACACCATGGACAGGTAAGTTCTCTCAGCGTACTTTGCAAGTCAGATGGGTTGTATGTTAATGCGAGTTTCTAGCACACTTTAAATAGTACATTTGAATGTTAACCGTGGTTGTGATGTTAGTGTTCTCTTGTGCACAGTTTTCTTCACAAAGGAACCACGACGACAAGGTTGTGTGAGGTCTTATATAAAGGACGAGCACTTTATATGAGTGCCCTATATAAAGCGTCACTTGATATAGAGTGATTAACGTTCGTTGAAAGCTGCATAACTTTTCTATAAAGGTAGCCGCACTCCTAGCGTCATTTTGCCACGTGTGCGTATGTTTATCGTAAAAGTTACATGGCTTGGCTGTAGTGAATTGTGTGAGGACGATCCTATGACGTAATGAAATCACAGTACGGTGAACACGTCAGAGCCCGCTCGGCATTTATATGTATGATAACATGAAATTGTCTGTACGTTGGTGAGGTAAACGCTTCATATGAAGCTCCGCCTCCCAAGAGTGCATTTTAATTGTGTTGTGTGCGTTTGGTTGCTGTTTTTTTCTTTCAGGACAAAAGTTCCGTATGACCTTTATGTTTACCCCAAAGACGGATTCGCGACCGGTGAACTCTTTGTTGACGACGGCATATCTCATGGTAAGAATCCACAACTTGTAACAATATGGCTCAAGTTTGCCACGGATAGCAATTAGAAAAATCTAAGCATTTTAATGCAAGCACGAATCGGGCTTGTTGTGCGCGAGGTATATAATATAAATTGCAGCAGCAAGCATCACTGTTGCAACAAACTTTGCCTAAACGGTTCGCAAGAGATTAAGTAATGAAAAAAATGTCACAGTTTCGCCCTAAGGGCGAAGCAATGAATGCGATAGCAACACAGCAATGTCATACGAAGTAAGGTGAGCGGCTTTGGTAGCAATATGAATTGTAGTAAACATGAGCTGATTAAGTAAGCAGGTGTGCTGCGGCGTAAGTAGACCGACATGAAGAGAGACTCGATGACCACGAGAAGGCGCGTGTGAAACGGTGGTGTTGATGAGAAGCGCTTCTCGTGGGCAGCGCGTGCGAAGGGACACACCTGTAGCGCTGCACTGCCGATCCGGGCAGCATTGCATGTGTAGCGTGCGTTAGAAAATGTGGCCTGACTATTACTAACTGAATGAACAAGCGTGGTGTGAGCGCGCACAAACAAACATGAATAGATCACACTGAATGACTGCAGACAACGACTGTCAAAACGCTGGCAGCAAGCGCATATACGCCGCAGCGGGCGAAGGTACGTGCGGTCTATCGCTTCAACGGAAACTGAGCGGCGAGTGCACGGCGCATAAAGGTCAGAGCCGTGTGGAGATAAGAGACGGTGCGGGCGAGCGACGAGTGCGGTTGTTGGCAGAGTAGAAGTGCGCCCCCCCCCCCCCCCCCCCCCCCCGCTCCTCCGGCGCTGGCTTCCCGCTTTCTTGCTTGCGCGTGGGAGATTGAGTGCGTTCGCTCTCCGTGATAGCGCGCGTCCCCGCACGCTTCCGCTCGGGCATACGGCGCGCGGCGAAGATTTTATCTATAGGGAACCTCACGGCGACGCCGACGGCAGAAATCCAGTTGAAGTGTCCATATAATTGCTATCGCAATAAAATAATAACGCACCCGCATGCAACCTCCTAGTTATCGATCCGTCTTGTTGCATCTTACTGTCAGGGAAGCCCGCTCTTGAAGTTACCAAAGCTAGCATATACTCCTCCCCTCCGCTCGTATCATATTGACATCACAACTTTTTTTATTGCGATGGCAATTATATGGACACTTCAGGCAAATTTCTGCAGTCGGCGTCACCATGATGTTCCGTATAAAGTCCAAGGGCGATAACATCGTCGCCGCGAGCCGTATGCTTTGGGTTGTTCGTCTTCAGGTTATATATATATATATATATATATATATATTGTTACGGTGAAGGGTAAGAAGAAGGTGACGCGAACGAGAGGAAGACGAAGACTCTGGCCGTTGCCTGAACGCCATATTTCTTCGCTTGTAAATATACATTCTTCTACACTCGTGGGCCTGCTTTCTTCCTGCAACATTTTGGTGGAGGTGCGGGGTAAACATCCTTCTTTGTTATCTTGTTGAGGTGACGGTAGTCAACGCAGAAGCGCCACGAGTTGTCTTTTTTCTTTACTAAGACAACCGGTGATGTCCGCGGGCTACTGGAAGGTTCAATGATGTCCTTGTCCATCATCTTGTCCACCTCTTTCTGGATTATGGCCCTTTCTGTTGCGGAGACACGATATGGCCGCCTATGAATGGGGCTGGCGTCACCGGTGTTGATGCGATGCGTGACAACAGATGTCTGACCAAGTGGACGGTAGTCCAAATCAAAGATATCCCGATAAGATGACAGGAGGTGACGAAGAGCTGTTGTTTGCTCGGAAGGAAGGTCAGGGGCGATCATCTTACAAACATCGTCCGCAGGCGTCGAGCACGAAGGAATGGGGGACAAAGGTGCGTTGGTACTCAGGAAGGATTCGGAGGCCAAAGAAGAAATCTCAAATTCTTCCAAAGGAGTGATAAGTGCGACGGCAATACCGTGTGGCAGCACATGCGTCGAAAATCCAAAATTCAGGATGGGCACCCGAGCGCAGTTTTCGAGGATCCGGATTAAGGTGCTCGGTAGGGCAATATTTCGTGACAAAACCACGTCAGTAAGCGGGGACACGACGTACTCGCCATCAGGTACGGGAGGACAGGGCGTCAGGAGGACAATGGTAGCCACCTGTGGAGACAGCCTTGCAAACTCAGCAGAACATAAGCGGGGTGAAGCACAAGTTGTTACGTCTGCGTCTGCGTCGGCAGGAAGCGGCAGATCCAGCTGTACAACACCTGCGGAGCAGTCAATTTGGGCAGAGTGTTTCGAAAGGAAGTCGAGGCCGAGAATTAGGTCGTGTGGACAGTGCTCAAGGACGATAAATAAAACAACGCTATAATGGCCCGCAATGGTCACACGTGCTGTGCACATTCCAAGAACAGGTGAAGTACCCCCTGCCTCGCATTGACGACGCTCTTGACTGCCTTCACGGATCCCAATATTTCTCATCAATTGACCTCCGCTCCGGCTATTGGCAGATTGGCGTCGACGAGATGGACCGTGAGAAAACCGCCTTCGTCACACCGGATGGTCTGTACCAATTTAAAGTCATGCCCTTTGGATTATGCAATGCGCCAGCTACATTCGAGCGCATGATGGACTCTCTGCTGCGCGGCTTGAAGTGGTCTACATGCCTCTGTTACCTCGACGATGTGATTGTGTTTTCGTCGAACTTTGAGAGCCACCTGAGGCGCCTCACGACCATACTCTCCGTGTTTCGCAGGGCTGGCCTTCAGCTAAACTCCTCCAAGTGCCATTTCGGTCGCCGTGAAATTACCATGCTCGGCCATCTCGTCAACGCCGCCGGAATCCAACCTGATCCACAGAAAGTCCACGCCGTGCGCCATTTTCCTGTACCTTGTTCAACAAACGATGTCCGTAGTTTTCTGGGCTTATGCTCTTATTTCCGGCGATTTGTGAAGCAATTTGCCCACATCGCTCTCCCTCTCACTGACCTTCTTAAGAAAGATGCCTCTTTCTCTTGGGGACCACTGCAGGAGCAAGCCTTCTCTACCCTGATCGAGCGGCTTACAACCTCCCCGATTCTGTCACAATTTGACCCTTCTGCGCCTACTGAAGTACGAACTGACGCGAGTGGTTATGGCATCGGCGCTGTCCTCGCTCAACGTCAACAGGGCCACGACCGTGTCATCGCTTACGCCAGCCGCCTTCTTTCCACGCCCGAGCGAAATTACTCCATCACTGAGAGGGAATGCCTCGCGCTCGTATGGGCGGTCGCGAAATTTCGGCCGTACCTTTTCGGTTGGAGCTTCTGCGTCGTAACCGATCATCACGCCCTCTGCTGCTTTTTGAAGGACCCAACTGGACGACTTGCACGTTGGGCATTGCGTCTACGAGAATATACATTTTCTATTAGGTATAAGTCAGGGCGCCTGCATAAAGACGCTGACTGCCTGTCCCGCAATCCCGTGGATCAACCGGACGATACCGATGCAGACTCGGACATCAGTATTCTGTCTCTCTCCGGCTTTCTCCATATTGGCGACGAGCAACGCCAAGATCCTGTTCTTCGAACACTTATGGAACGCCTAAGCTCCTCGCCTAATGACCCGTCTCTGCGGATGTTCACCTTGCGCGATGGAACTTTATACCGTCGTAGTGTTCGTCCTGATGGCCCGGAGCTCCTCCTAGTCGTTCCAAAGCACCTTCGACTGGCCGTGCTCCAGCAACTTCACGACGCTCGTACTGCTGGACATCTGGGCATCACTCGTACTTACGACCGCCTGCGGCGCCGCTTCTTTAGGCCCGGCATTTATCGCTCTGTACGCCGTTATGTCACTTCTTGCGACCTGTGTCAGCGCCGCAAGACGCCTGCTATGCCTCCTGCTGGTTTGCTTCAACCTATTGCTATCCCTACAGAGCCCTTCTTCCGTGTGGGCCTCGACCTCCTTGGCCCCTTTCCCATTTCTATGAAAGGAAACAAATGGATTGCTGTAGCAACAGATTATGCCACGAGATATGCCATTACACGAGCGATGCCAACCAGCTGCGCTACAGATGTCGCCGACTTCCTACTATACGACGTCATCCTGCACCACGGCGCCCCTCGCCACTTACTCACGGATCGCGGCGGCTACTTTCTCTCGAAGGTCGTCGATGATCTGCTCCGCTCCTGTTCTACAGAACACCAGCTCGCTACCACATACCACCCTCAAACGAACGGCCTCACCGAACGACTCAACCGCACACTAACTGAAATGCTGGCCCTGTAGGTTTCCGACGATCACCGCGACTGGGACGTCGCTTTACCGTACATCACTTTCGCAAACAACTCGTCCCGTCACGATACTGCCGGATTCTCCCCATTTTACCTTTTGTATGGCCGCGACCCCACCTTGCCCTTCGACACGTTGCTACCTTCCGCAGTACAATCATCCAGCACTGGTTACGCTCGCGATGCTATTGCCTTAGCCGCCCAGGCCCGAGAGGTCGCCCGTCATCGCCTCACAGTCTCGCAAGCTTCTGAAAAACGACACTACGACCTTCGGCACCGAGGCCACCATTTTTCACCTGGTTCCCTTGTCCTTCTCTGGACGCCTTCACGCCGCGTCGGCTTGTCGGAAAAACTACTTTCCCGTTATTCTGGTCCATACCAGATCTTACGACAACTGTCCGACGTGACATACGAGATCGCCCCAGTCGGTCAGCCTTCAGTGCCTCCCAACGTCACCAGCGATGCTGTTCACGTCGCCAGGCTCAAGCCCTATGTCCCCCCATTAAGCGCCGCTCCATAACCTGCACCGGGACGGAGCTAACCCCACCGGGAGGGTGATGTTACGGTGAAGGGAAAGAAGAAGGTGACGCGAACGAGAGGAAGACGAAGACTCTGGCCGTTGCCTGAACGCCATATTTCTTCGCTTGTAAATATACATTCTTCTACACTCGTGGGCCTGCTTTCTTCCTGCAACAATATTTTTTTAAAATTCGGTGGGTAAAAATCGTGTGCTATTTTACAAGTTCATAATCGGGAAGAAGTCAGTTTTTTTTGTAGAAGCGTTCCGAAATTTGGGTTTTATCGGGTTAAATTTAAAAATGTACTCAGTAATACATTACATTCGTTTTTATTTTTTAATCGGAGGGTATCACGAGCTCCTTAACGCCAACTCGTTAAAACTAGGGATCGGTTTTAAGCTGGCAATCGGGGGGACATCAGGGTTTTCTAGCAAATACTCCGAAGTTCGTCTTTTGTTTGGAAATTATTAAGTAATAATCACAGTAAAGAGCATTGATAACTTCTAGGAAAGGAAACATTTTATTAAAAAAAACCTGGTGATCGATTTTTTACACATGCGTGTTAACATACATTATCATATGCATGCGCAACATGTCGGTTTCCATCCGGGACCTGTCCGATCTTTGAACGTATCTCGGCTGAGAGAAAGTTCTCTCGACATCACAGCTTCCATTAGCTAGGCACAACAATGTAAGCTCAGCATTTGCTAGCCTGGGGTAGCGAGCGGTGAAGTCATGCCAATACTCAATTAGTTCGACAGCTGTGTCTGTGGAGCAAGCTTCGAGCAAGTACTGGTTAAACTCGTCGTGAAGCGAATCTACGTCGTCGGTCACGGAAAGGAAGAGAGGTCGGTTATTAATAGGTCGATATGTGGTTTTTGAATTCGGGGATAAATCGGGTTTAACCCGATTCTCCTGAAACATATGTTCGGGATTTAAAAATCGAGTAAAACTGGGTTTTACCCGAAAACGAACAGCCCTACGTATGCTGTATGTACGAGTGAAAGCGTGCGAGGGTGAGCCGACGATGGTGGTTCAATCTTGCGCACTCAAGGGATGAAAGCGGGGAAGTAGCGCGCCGTCTTCCTTCATCGCGTGGAAGGCTCGGGGTGGAGGGATGGAGGGAGGGAGGGGGGCGTTAAGTTCTACCGAATGCTGATAGCTACGTGTGAGCTGTGTTCTCGCCGCTTAGTTCACGTTAAAGCGAGCGGCAGCACGAAGGTCAATTCGCTCGCTGCTGCAGCCGCGCTTCCTCAATCCAGCGTTTTGACAGCGAGTGTGCGCGGTCATCGAGTGAGATGTCTTCAATGTTTGCATGTGTGGGCCTGACACTATGCTTGTTAATTTAGTTAGTAAGCGAATGTTTACAAGTTTATAGGGCCGATAAATATACAATCCTTACTTCGTATAGCTGCCTCCCAATTTGCTATCGCAATCGATGTTTCGCCTTTCGGGCGAAACTGCGACTTTTTGTGTTAAGTTTCTAAGGTTGGCCTTTGATACATGAGGGATAGCTTTCTCATAATAACATCTAGCTTCGACATTAAGGTTTTTCAGGCCTGTTCTATATATGATATTAGAGAGGTAGACCACCCTGTTCGCCGGCCCCAGGGGGCACCGCTACGTATATATAGTAAATGACCGGATGTGTCACTGAGTGTGTTTCAGATTTTGATACCATTTAGCAAAAATATAAGCAATAAATAAAGCCAGAGTTATTTACTCAATTCCTCACTCTCCCAGGTGAATGCGGGTAGGTTATTTTTGTGACTGTGCAACTGGTTAATTTTCTTAATTTTTTTTGCATTTTATATGTTCTTTCAGGAACCGTTGATTCAAACCAGTATGACCTCTTCAGTTTTATTCTAGCTCAGGTAAAGTGCTACCGCGTTTTTTCTTTTTGGCGTGAGATGCTGCATTTTTTGAACAACCGAGTTACTCAAGAGACAGTCATGTTAATGCGCAATCTTTACTTTCAGAACCTCCTGCGTGTATCGATCAGCCATTTTGGGAACGGGACGCGACAAAATGCGACGGTCAGGAACATTGTGTTCTTCGATGTCGACGTTCCACCAACGAGGGTGACAATGAACAAGAACAGCCTGTCTCAGAATTCCGTGCTCCACGACCCCACCAAGAAGGTCAGCAAGATTTCTCTGTTCTGTAGCTCCTTAGCAAGCTTCTTCACTTTGATTCATTCATTCACGTACGCACGCACGCACATGCAATTTACACATGCCTGGTGCAAAACGTAAGAGCCTAGGCTAAACCATTCCTTAGGCAATGTTTTAGCTAGGAAGGTGGACAAGTTGGTTTTCCATACTTCAATGTGGCACAGCGCAAAGCAAGACAGAAGGACTAAAAAAAAAAAAAAGACATGGACAAGCGCTTACTGCCAACTGAACAACATTTCTGAAACTCGTGTTCTGCTGGTCATTCAATATTTAATTCTCTTTTTGTCATTATATAAACACCCGTGTCAAGCAATAGATTTCAGTTGGCAGTAAGCGGCCTGTCCGCGTCGTCTTCTCGTCCTTCCATCTTGCTTCGTGCTGTACCAGTTTTGAGATTTAGCTATAGGACCGCGATGAGAAGCTGCCTTCAGCATCCTAAGCTTTAGCCTCAGCTTAAAGGTTATGACAGTGCAGCGACGCTACGATTACAGAATTTTCTTGCGGTTATACTGACTGAGATCTACTATTTGCAGAGCCTGACAGTCACGGTGAACCTGCAGTTACGCTCTCTCAACAGCATGGCTACGGAGGCCGTTCTGCAACTCTACTGAAATAGTCGACGGCTACGAGAGTCTTATCAGTGCCATGCGCAGTTGGACCTTTAACAACATGCGTTGTTCGAGGAATGCAACAGAGAGTTTCTTACAGTACTACATTGGCAGAAATATGGTGACGTCGCCCGTGCGAGTTTCCTAACGGACGCTGTGACATTTGAATGCCGGTACATGAAAGGTTCGGTACGCGCTGCATGTGGCTCGACCTGATACGTTGCCATGGCCGAGCCAGCGATACCTTTTTCTTTCTTATTCGCAAATGGACCGTCATGGAAAATGTGGTTCATCAACTTGTGTTAATGCTTTCTCACATATAATGTAACAGGTGAACAAGGAAAACGAAAAACCCATTGTGGTTGAAGGTTGAAACCCGGGCATAATGATCGCGGTCCTCGTCTTACCCCTCATTCAGCGAGCCGAAGGTAGTGCGGCTGAAATTTTGATGTGAATATGCACCCTACCGCGAGCAGTCATTCTTGAATAATTGCCTACAATACAAAAAACAGCATCTTATACGCTTGTTTTAGTAGAGACTAATATATCGGGACAACGCAGCGCTGATAATTGTGCCGCGTCTTCTAGGTGTCCTGGCCCCTCTCCTCTGACAAGAAGGTCAGTCTTACACCCCCCTCTACCCGACATTTGCATGCATACAACAGCATCGCAACGCCATTTTCCTATCTGCGTAATTGCAAGAAATTCTGATAGAATGTAAGTCGTGACTCCGGTATCGCATGTTGCCCGAACATCTTGAGGTAGCAGTATAGTTAGCTATTTCTCATTGGAATGGCAAACAGCCCCACGTGCGACACATGCAGCTGCGATGAGACGCTCATACAAATTATATGTGTCTGGCCGCGCTCTAGTGCCGAGAGGCAAGTGATCTGCACAGTTGCTGGACCGACGGGATAATCGTCCACTGTCAGAACTACAAGTTTTAGGCCAGAACTTCCAGAGAAACTCCGCGCAGAGAGGCTTTATTCGCGCTACTAAGGTTCCTGCGGCCTATGGGCCTTCATGATAGACTTTAAGAACGCCGCCTGCTAGTCCTGTATAGTGTACGCGGTTACTTTGTTTGTGCTCGCCTCTCTTTCTCTCCTTCCACTCTCTCTCTTTCTAGTCCTCCACCCCTTTCTCCCGTGCAGGGTAGGCAACCGGAACTACGTCCGGTTAAGCTCCCTGCCTTCGTATGATTAATTTATCTTTCTTGCGGGGGAAGAGCCTTTTGTTTATATTGCAGACGGAGTAACGTTTAAGCGAACAAATGAGAAGAGTGTCACGTGTGTTGCCATGAAAAGACAAAACGAGGGTGGTGTGTGTGTGGAATGGCGCGCGACGTATTTAGTGCTTACGTTTGTCATTCGCGCGATGTAACGTATGCTTTTTCTGGAATTTCACGGCGTTGAAGCGCACGAAATATTTCATTTGCTTGAATGTTTGCACGCCGAATGGTGCCGAGTGTTAGTCATACCATAAGCCACGCGTAAAGCACAGTGGATTCTCGTTAAACGGAACCTCCAGAAGCGAGGAAGTAAGTTCCGTTTATAAGGAATTTCATTTGCCGAGAGTTTGAGCTCAAGTCTACACAAGATGCTCTTTTGAAAGGGGCGGGTATTTTATTGTTAACAGCAGGTAATAGGTTTGGCGGGTATCATTAGAAAGCTTCTCCTTACAAAGTTTCTTCTTGCTGACTACAGCTAGCACTACAAAGCATGACTGCAAAATAAAAGTTAATTAGTAAAAAGCAATCACTTTCGAAGCAATCACTTTCGAAGTGACGCAATGTGGGGCAATTTTTGCGCCGCCATCGGAAACGCAAAGTAAGGTTACAGCTCATTGACCTTGCTAGCACATACATACACACATACAATATAAAATAAAACATTGCAAGCCACAATCACGATAGGGCCACACTGACGACGGCACCAACAAAAGCCAGCAAAAGCCACCTGCAGGTTAAAAAAAAATGTGGTTCCGTACTAGTTTATTGCACTGCCTTAATTCAAAACCAACCAATCATAACGCTGCCGTTCCGTTTAAGCGGTAATTTCGTTTAAGCGATTTCTGCTTACCGAGACTTTACGGTATAAATTCATTGTTACGTGGGTGACGATTTCTGTAATCGGGGGTAATGCCTTCATCAGATAAGCAGAGTGGAATTTACCTTAATGGGTGCCCATTTTGCTGGACCACAATTTTCCTGTGATGGGGATTACGAAGTAATGTAACAGTGTGAATGTGCAAATAAATCAGGCAGTCTAGTGAATGAATTCTCTTTGTATGGAAACGAATGCGGAAACAAGTGTTTCATATTAACGGTAGCTTCCCTTCAAATTGTGCTATGAATGGAATGAAGCCGATGGATATGTTCGCATCCTAACGTGAGTGTGCATGTGTGTGCGTTAAAATGCCTAATAAACCACTTCTTGTTTTCAACGTCATTTAATGTGACCACTTAATGTCCTTACTGTTGACTTGTACAGTACTAGTACGCATCTTAGTATTTTTTTATTAGTGGTTATCTGCGCGCCCTCCCACGTGTGGTATTGGAAGCGAAATGCTTTGTTTGTCTAGTGAACATATATATATTTTTTTTGCTGTGCGAAATTTCTATCGGTTGACTGTTGTAGGCGATAAGTGTTTATGCAGAGTGTTCTTAGTGACTTAGGAAGGCGGAAACAAGAGGTGAAGCGTTTGAATCCTACTGCCAGCCACCAATGTTCGCCGAGACAGATTGGAGCTAATAACCGCCACGAACTGCCAGTTGGGCCCGAGTAGTGCCGGGCGAAGTTCGAGCCAGGAAAATAAAATCCGTATCATGTGGAAGAACGTTTTTTTTTTTCTCGCTAAAACGTGTGGTGTCAAGAAAGTGTGAAAATAAATGTCATAGTATATATTGCTTCAAGTACGGCTCTTTTTGTCAAGCTGTGAGGTCACTCTACAGAATTCTAAAAAGAATTGACGTTTTATGAACCGATAGACATTGAAGAAAATTTTCGTATAAATAATGGTGTCTATGTTCGGTTTTGTTTAAAACTTATAGCGAGCTTCTGTACTGCCGGCGAACGCTTGGGAAAGTGAGACGAAACATTTAGCTCGGATTCACCCTATTCAAACATGAATTAAAACGTATGGGTGCTTTCATTCGAATACCACTAAGGAAACTTGAATGAAATGGTTGCAGTTGCTCCAAATACTAATGTTGCACCAAATACCGATTACTTTTGTGAATATATTTTTTTATTCATAGTCCTAACTTTTTTACGTGTAACTTTTTTTTTCGATGAATGTGGTCGAGAACTGTACAGTTGAAAAAATTGAAGCGTCCAGTTCATAACTTTACAATTCCGCACCAAAAGCAGACACTGTTATCGCGTAAATGGCACCGATTATATTGTCTAAATGCGTAAGAAATGGCGTACGGCACGTGACCAAAGATATTGCTATTTTGCGTTACTTTTGCGAAGTAGAATGGTGTAGTAAAGTAGTAAGCGCAGCAGAACTTTCCCGTAAGCTGTAAGTTTACATTCTGGTTTTCACAGGTTTAGAGTATCAGGTGCAGTTTACCGAACTGAGATATCTGTTTTTTTTTGTCGCCCAGTTGCACCGCAAACGCTTTAAAAAAGTTTTGTTTTTCTTTCGGTCTTCTGATTCTCATCGTTGATGCTAAAAAAAAAAAAAAAAAATAGCGCTGTGATGTCCCAGACACCCTATGCCATATGGGATGGGGATGTGTACGAAAACATGGCACCGTAGAGACCCTAACACTAACCGAGGAGCAGTGGGAGGCAAAGCTAACTGACTCGGACCCGAAGAAACAGCGCAGCCTGGTCAAACGGGCACGGGAGATGGCCATGGTCCGCGGCTACCTGGAAATAAGGAGGCCACTCAGGGCACACACTGCGCTTTCTCAGAATAAACGTTTATTCTCTCTCTGAGCCCGAAATTTTCATTCCCCGAGAACCAGAAGGCGACTTTCTTTTTTCTTCTTTTATGTGCAACAAACCTCGTTAAATCGGCGCAATGGTCGTCTAACAAGATTATTTCTGACTCTTCTGTTTCAAATGCGTTTGAATAGGCTGTGATGTCGATGGATTACATTTGGGTACATCAAGTAAAATCCGTCAGAAAAATCGTAAAGTACGACTTTACCACAACCTACAGACGTGATAGCGTCGAATTGTAATTTGAATATACGAGAAAATAAATATCCTGATAAGGGGCAACCAGGGATCTTTGAATGCGGTCGTGTTCCACTGTTAAAGGCGAAGCTTAAGCGTCCTCCAATTCTGATGGTGTTTCGCTGTACTTTGGTTCTAGGCAACATTGAGGAAAATATTGAAAACCGAGCCTTTCTAAACTTTTGATCGGGCCACATGTCGCAGAAAATACGGTGTCGGTGTCGGCGTCAACGGCGTCCAATAACGCTATCGCGTTCCACTCTTAAAAGGCGAAGCTTAAGCGTACTTAAGCTTCGCCTTTAGTTTTTATTTTCGTTATTAAATGTTCATGCAAGCCGCCCCGGGAGCGTGAAGTCTGGGGAAAGGTTAAAGGCAAAGAGCAAACGCCGTGGTGCCAAACTTGAAATGATAACCTTACTTATCCATTGTGTAGCAGAAAATAGCATCATCTTCCTCTGTCTGAACCACTACATATAACCATTGCGAGGCGTAGCTTTCGATCACCCGCCCTGGTTGCTCAGTGGCTATGGTGTGGGCTGCTGAGCACGAGGGATCGAATCCCGGCCACGGCGGCCGAATTTCGATGGGGGCGAAATGCGAAAACACCCGTGTACTTAGATTTAGGTGCACGTTAAGGAACCCCAGGTGGTCCAGATTTCCGGAGTCCCCCACTACGGCGTGTCTCATAATCATATCGTGGTTCTGGCACGTAAAACCCCATAATTTAAAGCTTTCGATCAAAATGACCCAAAATCGTTTCTCACGGTGTGTGCTGTGGTGAAGCCGACTACTTGCCGTCGTTTGTCTTGCAGTGAAGCCAATGTATAGTATGTCATGTTTGTACTTGTATTGTTAATTATAAAGCAATAAAATAATAGGGGTGAGGCGAATTACAGGGTGGCCACGCTGTGACTATCTACAGATGCTGCTGACACCTGACTGACGGTCACCCACTTGGGTGGGTGATAGGGATCAGTATTGCTAATTTAGTGGTATTCCTGCTAAATTTAGCCTTTTTGTTGAGCTGCATGGGGGTAAAGCTGGTTCTCTAGCGTACGGCGGGTTTCTTAGTGGTTTTCGTCTAAAAGTCGCTTTCTTTTTGGCCGTACAAATCTGAAAATTTCTGACAATAATTGATGCTTCACGTGTCAGAAAAATGCAAGGGGCACTTAGTTATCCCGACGTGGAGGAATGCGAAAGCATTGCGACCCCCGCGCGATGCTTAGACATTATGCCACAACTCAAGGTCGTGGGTTTTACTCTCACCAAAGGTAGAGAGTTCGACTCCCAACAAAGGCTGTGGGTTCGAGTACCTTAATTAACCCTGTTTTAATTAACTGTTCCCTAAATAACTCTCTCTTAATTAACTATGCCTTAACCTTAACTATGCACCCTTTTTTGCAAGAGGAAGCGCCAGAGGTTATTGATTGTACGTGTCTATTCCTGCATCCCAAATGAGTGGTACCATTCTTCAAGAAAGAAAATTATTTCCAAAATGGTTTCCGAGGTTTGAAGTATGGGTGTCAGGGAACGCGTCCATATTCAGAAGCATTTTCCGTGAAGGAAAATGAATTGTTGACCGTACTATGCCAATCCGAATGTTGGAGAGATTTTGCGAACTTCCATGAATGCGCTTTCGCCTCGCTGCAGCAGCTAGACAAGAAACGACGAAACAGCTTTGTGTTCTGAATTCTTTATTGCACATCATTTTATTTGACGAGGTACGAAGAATGAGTGTGGATCCATAGCTAAAGGCTAGTACAGGAACCATATTCAAATTGAATTTGAAAAGCTGTCAGTGCAACATTACAGCGAATGCAGAAATGGCAGTTAAATGCGAGGAGATACAAAAAAACATGTCACACAGTATCAAAAGCAAAGAAGAAAAAGAAAAAAAGTACTTTACAGATATCGGGTGTCTCTCTTCAACTGATAAATACAATACCAAGATATAACACCTGACATTAAGCGCACGTCTACAAGGCCAAAAAGAATTACACCGGAATGGACAAAAACGCATTGACCCATCAATTACCATCAATGAATGGGGGTGCAAGCCAAATACGGAACGGCGTCCTCCTCTGCTTTTGCATTTCGCCCGTCGCCGCGGCACGACGCAACATGTGACCCACGAGGCTAGATGTCACGCGCATGCCACGCCCTTATCTGCTACTTACAGATAAGGCGTCTGTCATTCGTTCTGCTGGTGATCACAAGGTCGCCCGCATGCTGAAGAATCACAGATGGCAGGGCCGGTATTTTGTAGCGATGACTTTAAAGTAATAATGCCTTTTCACGCTTATCGCGCTTTGTCAGCGGTCAGAGCGACGGTCCGCTCGCGTTATCAACGCGATCAGCCGGCCGTGAGCGGTGGATGATAAGACTATTCCAAAATAAGTCATAAGACATCGCTACAAAATCGCGGCCCAGGACTTGTTTCCCGCTCTCTCTCTCTCTCTCTCTATCGCAATTTCTTTATCAAGACGGCAAGTCTGGCGAGTCGATAGGCGAACATCATCCAAATCAGCGTCTGTATCATCATTCCTTTCGCGCTGTTTGAGTTCGACTATTTTCGGCGCAATTTCGCCGCAATAGCAGGCGATGTGGCCTGCACTGATATCGCGGCTTGCTATGGCCTTGCCTGGCATTTAGCCATACGTTGAATCATATGGTTGCGTGCAAGTGTGTCCATCTACTTTCATGAATTGCATCAGCTTCTGCCGTCAGGTCGCATTTTCGAAAGGACCACAGAGCAACTGAAGGAATGGTGGCTGCCCATTTATGTAGGACAGACCCGTGGCTCTTGGCTCGAACAACGGGGGGACGGACAGCTGGGCCAAGCTACGCTCCTCAGTAGACGAGGTGAGACCAATTCTTGCAATTGTTTTGAGTAATTACGCACAACCAACATTTCGTGTAGCAGTTATGCGAGTTGCCTTCCGCTCTTTTTTGGAGCCCAGGCGCCCGTTTCTACTGGCGAGCGTCGGCGCCCTCGGTGTAACAGAGCGAACGAGTACAGCGAAGGAGGAAAGAGCGAACGCGGAGCGCAGTGGGAGATAAAAAGACGGCAATGGCGAAGAGGGTGCGAGGAGGAAAGTGGAGGAGGAGGTTATGGCGAAAGTAGTGAGAAAAAAGCGCAGTAGCGCACAAGACCGGGCTCTGCGGCGACGATGGCTACTAGTAGATGGCGCCACAGTAGTGCGCGTCGTCTGTATCGAAACAAAGTGCTGCATGAGCGGAGGTCTGTCTGCGGCGACTGCTGTGAATCGCGCCCACGCGTAACCCACGCGCTGCCTCTCGCGATCTCCCGATTAGTGAGGCAGTCGCGCCACACTTCGCTCCGTTGGCAATTACCGCACGCGACAGATTGTCCGCGTCAGCCAATATAGTCCCGAAATGAAAACACTATAGAGCTGCGCTCAAATTTCGCATTAGGGAGTATCGCAATCGACGGTGAATATTTTTGCTGTAAAACGCTTACTTTTTTTCCTGCTCTCGAAATAGGCGTATCAACCGTTAGACTAAATGCACTACAGCTGCCAATCCAGTGGAGCACGCCACTGAATTTGATGTCAACGTGTTGAAAGAAGAATCACCGACAATTACGATACTCCCTAATGCGAAATTTGAGCGCAACTGTATACGTGTCTTCATTTCGCGATATAATGACGCATGGCACCAATAACCGCACCGACTGACAGACCCACGACGCGCGGCTCTATAGACCGGCCACACAGTTGCCGTTTCCCGGCAACTGCAACTTATGCAACCGTGATCTTTACCGGGAAACGCTTGCGGCGACGCTATTCGCGAAGGCGAGCTTTCTGGTTCTTCTTTACAGCATAAGCTGTTATGGGCTCATTGCAATAGCCGTTTCGGTTGCGATGGTGTTTCTACAAAAGTTTTTGTAGAAGGGGGAACTGGCATTTTGCGCACTCTTGCAAGTACGCCAACGCTTGCTATCTTGCAGCGGAAAAATTCCCTGTAAGCGCGTCCTAGCGCGCGAGGAGACACACGCGATGTGACATGCACGCCGCGTAGCGTCGATACGTGCACACTTTGCATTGCAGTTGCATATTATTACACCAGGTGGAACGCCATGTAGCAGAGAAAGAGAAAAGTTTAATGATACGAAAAACAGAGAGGTAGGCCTGAGGTATATTTCTCTAGCCAGCTACTCTGTGTTGGGGAAGGGGAAGAGGGAAGAAAGAGGCGCATGATGGGTAAATATGACAAGAGAAGGAGGATGTAAAACATTTAGCAAGCAATTTGATCGACTGAAAGCCTACCGTCCAAGCCCGTACTTTAAAAAAAAGTCCAGTAACGCCTGGATGGCCTTAACCTCGATTGAACATCTCGCCAAGGGCCTAAAATTAAATAGAAAATTAAAATTACATTGTACCGCTACCTGTGCATCGGTACAATGTAGTTAGAGAAGGTTTGAGGAAAAAAGAAGTTTAAGGAAATGTAAGCTAGAACGATATAATGAATGCTAGAAAAAATATATATTGCGTAACTCATTAAATCAAGCTGGCTAGGTGATATAGGTAACCGCCACGTTTCCAAGGAAATGCCAATAAATCATCATAATAATCATCACCATCATTAGCATCGTATCGTGCCACTTGTCTTGCGATGTGAGATGCGCACCGCATAACGTGCATAACGTGCATTTTGTAATGCAGTTGCATATTATTACACCAAGTGGGACGTTATGTAGCAGTTGCGTAGGTAGCGGTACAAGGTAGTGCGCAGTTTTCTCGGACTGGCTTCGTACTTCCGGCGCTTCATACGCAACTTAGCTGCGCTTGCGTCTCCGCTCCATCATCATCATCATCATCATCATCATCATCATCATCATCATCATAACCTATACAGTAACTCTACACGCGATATGGGATGCGCGCCGTGTAGCGTCAATACGTGCAAACTTTGCATTGCAGATGCGTTGTATTCCACCAGCTTTCATGACATTTAGCAGTTGCATCGTATTGTACCACGTGTCAAGGCGTGTGACATGTGTGCCACGTAGTCTGGATACCTGGTACACGTTATGGCGCCTTCTTGCAAAGTACGAATCGCTGCTGAAGAAGCGAATCGTAGAGCTACGAGATTGGCTGCAACCAAGCAACATCGGGCTCGGCAGACCGCTGTGTAGAGAGCAGCACAAACCGCAGCTCACCGTCGACGCCGGGCGGACAGTTCAGATCGTCCTAGTGCAAACACCGCGGAGACCCTGAAGTGCGTGTTGCCGAAAATGGAGCTGCTATGGAACCGTTCCTTCAGCTTACGGTGTGACTGTGTTGCGTGTGCCGCGCAGACATGTGACTTTCTTGCTTTCCCCCGCACGGCCAGTGCCGCCGCTGCCGTGGATGCGTGAACGTGAGCGCCATCTGGTGGTGCTTCAAGGCGGCTTCATCTTCTTTCCTCCTCATGCTTCCGCTACGCCCTCCTCCTCGGCTTTCCTCCTCGCTTTCTCTTCGCTCTCGCCGTATCTCATCGGATACGCCGAGGCACGCCGACGCTCAACACAGGAACGGGTGCCTAAGAGCTGTGCTCTAAAATAACTTAGTTCCGTTCGCGCTGTATGGTTTCGGCAATTGCGTCGTACTTGAACGCTACCTTCGCCACTGTAGCAGGTGCTGTAGCCTCCACTGATAAAGAATGCTGCTGACATGTGTGTGCCCAGATAGGCAGGACACATTTGCAATCGCGCATATTCAGGAAATATTCGTGGCATTTGTTAACTTGAAACAAAACACGGTTCGGCGGCTCTTCGTAGACGGGTACAGACGGCCATGTACCCTCGGCTGTGGCGACTACGTCCATGAGTATCTTTGAAGAGCAATGTTATAGTTATGTAAAAAAATCTTCAGCATTGGTCAACGGACTGGGGTAAAATGAGAAACAATGGCGTTTCCCTTGTCCACGATGTTTTATTAGAAAGACCAGTGTATCGTATAAATTTGTCTCTGCCCGTGCCTGCTTTGTTTGTGGACGTTCCTTCAAACTTGGTGTGCAATAGACCTTGTCTCATGTTCAATTAATTCTCTTTTTACGTCTCTTGTCACCTCAGCGTTTAAGAGCTAATGGGGACCCCAGTGATTTTTTGAATTCTGTTAACATATACTACTAATACTACTGCTACTACTACTCTATTAATAATAATAATAATAATAATAATAATAATAATAATAATAATAATAATAATAATAATAATAATAATAATAATAATAATATAATAATAATGTCATACAATGTCATAATGTTCTGATCTCTGACATATCATAATTACTATCACATAGTCGTCATATCGCCGCGTCTCGTAATGTTGTGGTTGTGCTCAGCTTGTCGTGTCGTCATCTACGTGTCGTTGTAGCCAGGCCGCCGTCGTTTTCGTATCTCTGCATTATCGTTATTTTAGCTTTGCTGTCTTCGTCATCGGCGTCATAGTCAATATTCGTCGCATTCGTCATCACCGTTGCGACCGTGTCGTCGTTCCGTCGCAGTCGTCTTCGTGACATCACCGAAGTGCTCGTGTTATGACTGTCACCATGACGTCTTCGTCATTTCATTGTCGTGTTTCAAAGCCGTTTTCATCCTTGACGTTGTGTGGTCGTCGTAGCACTATTGTCTTCTCATTGTTTCTTAATTTCCCCCGCTCCCTCTCTCTCTCTCTCTCACACACACACACTCTGTTTCAAAAATACCTAATTAGTCGTGTATGCATTTAGATTTCTCGTTCGAGTTATGCCCGCTGCGTCGAATAATCTAGCTCAAGGACTACCGTTACGTCATCTGTCTCAGGCAACTTAAAAACGAATTCTGCATCATCTAAAAAAAAAATAACCTGTATATCAATTTTGTCTGAATATATGTACACACACGCGCCATGCACGCACTTCGCGGCGGCTCCGCTAGAGGGCATAGCGGGTCCGAAGTTTCGCGCGAGAGAGGAACTCGGATGCAATGCACTCCTCATACATCACGTGTTACTATGTCAGTATGGTGTGTCGCCAAGGTATCGCTACATTGTTTCATTGCTAATCGCAGTAACATGGACATTCATGGTGAGATCGATTATGCGAGAATTTTTTGTGAAAAACAAATTACAAGGAAGTGAAATTTAGCAGAAGAGAAAGGTGGTCTAGCTAGTATTGCCTGGGCATGCTTACATGAATCAAGGGTATGGCTCAGTTAGCTAAGGCGTTGCGCTGCTGAGCACGAGGTCGCGGCATCGAATCCCGGCCGCGGCGGCTGCATTTCGATGGAGGCGAAATGCAATAAACGCCCGTTTGCTTGTGTTGTAGTGCACGTTAAAGAACCCCAGGTGGTCAAAATTAATCCGGAGCCTTCCGCTATGGCGTGCCTTATAATCGCAACTGGTTTTGGCGCGTAAAACCCCAGAAAGAAGAAGAAGAAGAATGATGATTCGGCGAGGCGCTTCCTCTGTGTCTTAGATTAAAGGGGCAGTAAAATGAAACAGCCGATTACTTTAGTTCTATCAAGTATTCCTTCAAAATTATACTTACGTTATTTCCATGGTAATAGTTTAGTTATTAGCAGATAAAGTAAAAGCGAAAATTCTCTTTCTTGAATGTTGTGCGGAAACCGGAACACCTTTACGTCAGTGGGACATACGGATTTCAATGTATTTCATCGTATTTGGGCCGCTGTGGCTCGCTAACTGTCTTTGAAGTTCAGTCTGTGGTTATATTAGAGTATAATGTAGTCCATTTTTTACCGACAAGAAAAAAACCCCGAATAGAAGGTTTCAAAATCGCTTATACCCACCGTGGTGGAGTAGTGGCTTCGGCGTTGAGCTGGTAAGTCCGAAATCGCGGGATCAAATTCCGGCCGCGGCGACCGCATTTCCATGGGGACAAAACGCAAAAACGCCCGTGTACCATGCATTGGGTGCACGTTAAAGAACCTCAGGTCAAAATTAATCCGTGTCCCCCACTACCGCGTCCCTCATAATCACATCGTGATTTTGGGCATGTAAAACCCCAGAACTTCTTTTATTATTTAAATCAATTGGGTCGCGGTTGCTATACTGTGCGAAGTTCAAGGCAGGGCCACGACCCTGTCTTTCGGTTTTGCGTGTTTTATGGCTTGCCAAACCTTTACCCTCGGTAAGAGTCGCTTTTCATTTTGCTATTGTAGATTAGTAATGTCTCTTTAGCGTCCCCTAATCTTGTGGCTTTCGCTCTACGGCACATTCGCCAATACTTCATTCCTATTTCAAATGTACCGCCCGCTTCTTGGCCAATCTTCCGCTGTGGCATGTGGCATAGCCTGGCGATCACCATCATCCCGTCTGAAGGAACCAACATCACCATTACCGAAACACGCACGCGCACTCGCCGCGCGAGGAGGCCGAGAAGACCACGCGCTTGTCTTCGAATCCCGCGGTAGACATTGATTCCTCGCTGTTGCCTCGTTCAGTCTGATTATGGAAAGACGTGAGCCCAGCGTAGCTCGAAGCAGTCGTCCGCCTGTCTACCCCCGCTGCGGCCAGAGTCAAGGTCTAGTCCCGGCCGCAAGCAGTCGCATGGGATCGCCGAAGCCCTCAGCCTCGCCTCCAGCCCCTTCTCGGAGAATGGTGACGCGGCGCCACAGCGAAGACGACGAGACGGCGTTTCCGACGGCTCTGCCGCCCATCGATGTATCGGAGAGGATCGCGCTCGTCCCAGCACCGAGGCGGCCCTTGCGAGTCGCAGCGCTGGCCACCAGCCGCCGACAGCCGCTACCGAAGCCCAGGGAACGCCGCGAAAGTGCCTGTGGCCTCCAGCAGCCTTCGGTAGCCACGGGCTCGCCGAAGAAGTGCGCCGTGCCACGTCAACGCCCCGAAGGTTGGTTTCGGAAGGACATGGGCGACTCGATGTATGTCGCTGTGCCGGCGCGAGACGCCGTCGAAGTAGACAAGTCCACGGCGGCTCTGCTGAAAGGTGCCATCGCTGAGGACCGGCACGGCTCGCCAGCGACGGGAGAAGCAGAAGAAGCGTTGCCGAACGCAGCTGCAGCAGCGCCCGTACCAGCAAGCAGGGCTCCTGGGCGTCCGCAAGTCACCGCCGAGAGACGCGGTACGCGACCCGTACCCAGAAGCGGCGTTCAGGTGTACGTGGAGCTCCGAAAACCAGACAAAGAAAAGCGTGGGGATAAACGCGTCGGCTTAAGAACCGGTTTCCCGCGCAGTCAAAGCCCGATAAACGAGGATCCCGAAACGCCCGCGCGTCACAGTGGCGCCATCTCAGAAGTGTCACTTACGGTGGACACCGGTATTCAACACCAACGCAGGACGTCGCTACTGAAGAACATATCGACCAGCATAAGTGCCGCCTTGGGCAGGTTTTTTCACAAGGGCGCTGGGGCAGAACAAGTGCAGCCAGCTCCCCGTTCTGGCCAAGCTACGCGAACGGAGTGGAATGACGACATTGAAGCTGCTCTCAACGTCGGATTGGTCGCCAACGATGAAACCAAAACCACAGGTCAACGAGGTGAAAGCAATGTCCGCTCCCGCTATTACCGGGATCGCTGCGAAGGCCTGGCAGCTTCTGGCATATCCTTGACGCAAATCGTCAGCGTCACGAGGCGAACTGAAGCGAGAAAACCACTGGCGCCCAGACATATGGACAAGCAACAACAGCCGCCGAGGAGAGGCAAGGCAGAGCCTGAGCAAAGCCATGCGAAGCTACTCGAGGTGGCGGAGCTTTCAGCTAAACCGTCATACCACGCGGACAAGCAACACACACTGAAAGAAGCCAAGGCAGAGCCCATGGAAAGCTATTCAGATCTACCTGAGGTGAAGGAATTGCCTCCTGAACTACCATACCACTCGGACGGTGAACAGCCACCCAGAAGAGTCAAGGGAGAGCCTGAGGAACGCTCTGCAGAAGTACCCGAGGTGCCTACCGAAGTTAGCGGAATGTCTTCCTCAACAAAAGGAAGACGAGCATCGGAAGGTAGCGCAAAGGGAAGAGGCAAGAATAAACGCAAGAAATCTGCGTCAGCAATTGACGTCATTGAAAAGACCATTACTGAGGACACAGAAAAGTCTGAACTGAAAACCAAGGACAAGCCAGGGCGAAGAGGATCGAAAAAGGACGACGAAGTTACCGAAATGTCTTCCGGAACGAAAGGTAGACGAGCATCGGAAGGTGGCTCAAAGGGAAGAGGGAAGAATAAACGCAAGAAGTCTGCGTCAACAATTGACGTCATCGAGAAGACCATTATTGAGGACAGTGAAAAGTCTGAATTGAAAACCAAGGGCAAGCCAGAGCGAATAGCATCGAAAAAGGATGACGAAGTTACCGAAATGTCTTCCGGAACGAAAGGTAGACGAGCATCGCAAGGTGGCTCAAAGGGAAGAGGGAAGAATAAACGCAAGAAATCTGCGTCAGCAATTGACGTCATTGAGAAGACCATTACTGAGGACACTGAGAAGTCTGAACTGAAAACCAAGGGCAAGCCAGAGCGAAGAGGATCGAAAAAGGACGACGAAGTTACCGAAATGTCTTCCGGAACGAAAGATAGACGAGCATCGGAAGGTGGTTCAAAGGGAGAAGGGAAGAGTAAACGCAAGAAATCTGCGTCAACAATTGACGTCACCGAGAAGACCATTATTGAGGACACTGAAAAGTCTGAACTCAAAGCCAAGGGCAAGCCAGGGCGAAGAGCGTCGAATAAAAACGACGAAGTTACCGAAACGTCTTCCGGAACGAAAGGTAGACGAGCATCGGAAGGCGGCCCAAAGGGACGAGAGAAGACTAAACGCAAGAAATCTGCGTCAACAATTGACGTCATCGGGAAGACCATTATTGAGGACACTGAAAAGTCTGAACTGAAAACCAAGGGCAAGCCAGGGCGAAGAGGGTCGAAAAAGAACGATGAAGTTACGGAAATGTCTTCCGGAACGAAAGGTAGACGAGCATCGGAAGGCGCTGAAGGGAGCAGGCGAAAAAAGAAACGCAAGAAATCGGCATCAGCAATTGATGTCACCGAAAAGACTACTGTAGAGGTCATTGATAAGTCTGAACTGGAAACGAAGAGAAGGCCAGGCCGAAAAGGATCCAAAAAGGATGACGAATTCACTGAAACGTCTACCGGAGTGAAAGGTAGACAAACATCAGAAGGCGGTGAGAGGGACGGACGAAAGACGAAGCGCAAGAAGTCTGCAGCATCAAGTGAGCTCACTGAGCAGGCGATCGAAGAAGGCAACGATAAGTCGGAGATGGGAAGCAGGGGAAAGTCGAAACGAAAGAGCTCTACAGTACAGGGGCCTGGTAGGAAGGCGTCACTGAAGAAGGAAGAAATTACCGAACTGACGTCCGGGGCACCTGGAGCGTCTGGCGCATTGGAAGGAGGCAGAAAGAGGTCGGATAAAAGAGATCGCAAGGAGTCCACCCCAGGGGGTGACGTCACCGAGAAAAATGTTGCCGATGAAACTGAGCAGTCGTCGCTTCGAACAACCGGGATGTCGAGAAGAAAGAGCTCTGCACTGGACAAACGGGAGAAGGAACCGAGTGGAAAGGTATCCGAGAAGAAAGGCGACGTCGAAGAGGCCGGGAAAAGCGAAGCGAACGGAAATGATCGAGAACGGCGTATTTCCAGGACAGGAAAAGCGATCGAGCGGAAACACGACGCGGAAGAGGCCGGTAGTCCGGATTCAAAGGTGGTAGTTCCGTCGAAACTTCCCGGAGACAGAAAGAAATCATCTCCGGAAAGAGATACGGCCGAGGACGGCGCCAGCCAGGAGCGTCCCGTTGTAAAAAAGAGAAGACCCTCGCAAGCGGGGCTGCTCAACGGCACTGAAGAGGCGGGTGCGAGAAATATAGCTTTGCTGAGCCCTCCGACAATGCCAGATAAGGAGACGAGGGCGGAAAAGAGGCGCTCCTCGTGTCAGGCGCGGCTGCCTGTAGTCGTAGAGGGGCAGAGAGATGACAAGAAAGACAGCGCTGAGAGCAGCGCATCTGAGGGCAAACGAAAGAAGCGCCGGCGCAGCAAAGGCGAACGTAGTGCAGAATCGGACGTCACTGGGGAAAAGCGGGAAGATTCTGCAATTGTGCAAGATGTGGGACGCACTACCGGAAGTAAAACGTCACTTGGAGGTAGGAGAGCGTCCACAAAGAAACGGCCCTCGAAATCCAAGCGGAAGCAATCAGGGGCCTTCAAGTCGCGCGACGAGAGTTCTCGTGATGCGGAAAAGCAGCTTGCGGCGACCAAGGAGATGGAGCAGCCTTTAGCATCGGGTCAAGATGTTGCGCAGACGTTAGTGGTACGCGAAGAGGCAGCTCTCGTGGCTTTGCCTGTCGACGGAGCCTTGTTGCCGCTAAAATCAAACGAGCGCAGCACAGCCGCTGACAAGGAAGCCGATGCCGTCGTACGGGAACGTCAGGTACAGTCTCCCGCCACTGCCGAAGCAACCGCAGCTGAACCGGGTACGGCTCCACCGTCTTTGCAGCCTGGTGCAGTGTCGCAGGAGCGGCGCCGAAGTACGCAAGGAGGCCAAGTTGGCGCCGATAAGGACTTGGAGCTGGAGGGACTCGACGGAAGCTTGCAGGGAGGTCCTAGCAAGGTGCCTGCTCCGGAAGCTGATGACGGCGAGCCCAGTCGTCGGTGTAAGCTTTCGTCGGAGAAGGAAACTAAGGACGCTAATGACAACGGCAAGACGGGGCCACTGGTGCCTTCGCAAGAGTCTGGCCCGCCTGGAGGAGGAAAGCAAGATGATGTGCACTTGCCCGTGACGGTGACCGAGGACAAGGATAATCGCCTTAAAGAAAAGGGGAGAGATGACGTGGCGGGTGATGGAAAATCTCGAAAAGCTGAGAGCGAAGGCAAGGACCGTAAGGGTAAACAAGGCAAAGTAAAAGGAAAGTCAGAGGGCCATATAAATAAACAAAAGCACAAACATGGCCAAACGCACCACAGACACGAACATAAAAGGGACATGAAACGTTCCCGAAAAGAAAGCGACGAAGCGTCTACGAGGTGCGTGGAAACGCAGACTTGTCTGGCGGCTCCTGCGGTAGAGAAGGGCGGGCCGAGCTGCCGAGACTTCAACTTCGGAGTGAACTTGATCCCTATTACTCGCAGCACGCTGGCTTCGAATGAGCGGAGACAGTCCGGAAGAAGGCGGTCACCCGACGCGCGACAATCGTCGAAGGACCTCCCAGAAGTCACCAAGACGCTCTCGGACGCACCCGAACCTAAATCGGCTCCCGCGGTAAAAAACGGATCCGGTGCTCGTTCAAAGCGACGCAAATCGAAAAGACACTCTGAAGGCTCCAAAACGGGTCGCAAGGAGCGAAGAAAACAAACGCCGGCTACGGTAGAGTCGAAGCGCTCCGGTACAGCACTGTCCGATGTCAAACTAGAGGCGATACCGGAAGGAGATAAGAAGCTGATGTCGAAACAGAAAGGTTCCGACCTTTGCGAATGCCTCCCTTTGTTTTTTGACCATAAGACGCGCATGCCGGAGCCACCGTCAAAGCCCGTCATGGATGTTCTACGCACACAATTGGGAAGCGATCAAGGAAAGAAGGATGTTGACAGGAGTCCCGAAGAAGGCGTGGGTGATCAGAGTCGCGACAGAAAAAAGAGCAAGCGCGCAAGTTCTAAAGGACGAAAAACAAAACGAAGCAAACACGGGAGGAAGAAGGTAGGCAAGATGGGTGCCCAACGAGAGCTTCCAGAAGCGGGAGAGTCGGTTCCATTCCGGTTCCAGTGGCGTCCTAGGGAAACCATCCGTCCCCTTAGTTGGAGCACGGTGGGGTTAGGAACGGAGATGCCATGGCTACCGTCTCCTGCGGAAGAGCCTCCGAGTCCCAAGAATTTAATGTCCACCAAGGACGTGCTCCAAGCTTTTTCGTCCAGCTCAACGGTTATTCCCCTGGTCGGGGTCACGGGCGAACCTCCGTCACTTCGGAATGTCTCGGAGAAGCCAAAGGAACAACGGCCGGACGACATAGACGACGGAGACAAGGACGCCGGCACAGGGGAATCTCCGAGCCGCCCCACAGCCAAAGGAACACGTGGCCGATCGAAAGGTTCTCGGGAACGATCCAAAGGCGGGCGTCGCTCAAAGAAAGGCGACCGCAAGCCTTCGAAGCATGGAGGTAAAGACACCGAGGCGTCGCCGCAGCGTGAAGGCCGGAAACGTCAATCGAAGCGCAAAACTGGGAGCCGTGGTAAAAGAAGCTCTTCGAAACGGAAGAGGGACAAGAAACGACCGCCTGATGACGCAGACCCAAGCAAGCTTCTGGCCCATACCGGCCCGGAGAGTCAAGCTAGTCCAACGGAGAGACCGACAGCAAAGGAAAAGGCTGGTGAAAAGTCGGCACCCATTGAGGTTAAGGGCGGACAAGGTAGCCATGAATTCGACTTTGATATCACCCGGCGCTTGGTCACCAAGGGGACGTACGAACAGCAAGAATCTGTGCCAGCCGAGGAGCAGCAAGCGACAGCTACTGCGTCCTGGAAAGGTCCGGTGCCTGCATCTCAAAAGAGAGACAAGCGCCGCAAAAAACGCGTCAGTCGGAAGAACCGTCGTAGCGGTAGCGCGAAGAAGGGCAAGGCGGACCGAGAACGCCAACGCACAGACGGCGGAGCCAGCTCTACGAATGCGCCGGTGGGCAGGACTTCCCGAGGCTATGGCAGCCCTGCAGCAGCGGATCGAGCGAGCCCAAAGGAACGGCTTCCTTTTGAAGGACGACCGGAAGGGAAGAAACTTTCCGCTGCGGATTTGAATGATGAAGGCCAGCGCGACTTCAACTTCGTCATGAGCCGTCGCCCAGTGATTAGCGGGAAATATGGAGGTCGTGAACCTAAGAGAGAAACCGGGCAGCCGGAGTCGAAGATTGCGATTTCCAAGTCTCTGAAAGGCGGCAAGCGAGCAGGGGACAAGAAAGACGAACCCCACAAACTCCACAAGAGTCGTAAGAGCCACGGACGTCGCAGTGAGAAACCACGTGATGATTCTGGAGATATAGCCAGAAGCCCGTCGAGTTCCCCAGCCCAGGCTAGCTTGACCAGCACCGAAGAAAAGGCCGATAATGTGCATGCTGCTGATAATGAAAGCGCAAGAGGAATGGGGCGCCGTGACTTCGATTTCGTCATTGGATCGCATCCGGTGACTCGCGGGACTTTTCTACGACCTGACCTTACGCAGGTCAGCGAGCCGGCGAAATTCGAGGCGTTCGAGTGTCGTCAAGGTGCCTTCGTGAGAGATATTCGCACACACGATGAGGTGGCAACGCGCGCCGATTCGGGGTCCCCGCCCTCCGGAGACTGGGAAGGATCAGGAAAAGATCGCGAACGAAAAAGGCAACGCAGGCATCGCACGCGGTTCGACAGCAGGCGCTCGAAGTCGCGCTCCGGTGGCGGAGCGAGGAGAGGCCGAACGAAGTCCGGAAGTCGAAGCAGGAAGTCGTCCTCTCGCGGCAAGAAGCGCGACAAGCGGCGGCGACGGCACAGGAAGGACTCGCGGAGGCGTCGCCAAAGACGCGACCGAGGCGGTCGCCGAAGACGAGGCAAGTCGCGTTCTGGCAGGCGGAGGAAGAGGAGCCGGCGCCACCTTGCCGTGGGCTACGCCAGCACGAGGAAGGCGCCCACATTCTTCTGTGGCATGCTCATCTTGATAGCCTTCGTCGTCGTCATCGCTCTCTGCGTTGGCCTGCTTTATTACTACATGCTCGCCATCAAGCCACGCCATACGACGCCGGAGACCACGGCGTACAGCGTGATAATCGACAAGTTTCCAGAGAGCACTGTGGCTACGCGCTGGACTGACGGGAAACTACCGAGCACAGTGATTACCACGGCGTCGCCTGCACGTCCGCCGACACCTGTAACGCCGCGCATAGGAGTCTACTACTGCCCGACCTTGTATTGCAGATGGCAGGCGGTCGAAATAGACCGTATCCTTGCAAGAGAAACGAATCCGTGCGATAACTTTTACCAGCACGTCTGCGCCCGCTGGAAACAGGACTACTTGGAGGTGGTGCCGCGGAATGTGTCTTTGGTATCCCAGGGAACGCTGCTAATGGATAGGCTGTTGACCCGGTTTATAAATGACATCTATAATGCGAGCCAGGGCGACTTCCAAGTTGCGGCCAAACTCTACGTTGCCTGCGCCGACAGGAGGGAGAAAGTCCATACTACAAACAGGACCATGAAAGCAGTGTTCGAAGGCTGGACGATACAGGAGTGG
Source organism: Dermacentor silvarum (assembly GCF_013339745.2). Classification (NCBI taxonomy): domain Eukaryota; kingdom Metazoa; phylum Arthropoda; class Arachnida; order Ixodida; family Ixodidae; genus Dermacentor; species Dermacentor silvarum. Next base: position 72,596,380 of record NC_051164.1, on the reverse strand, counting down.
CCGCGCACTGCTCCGGTTCCCGGCGGTGCCTCAGCTGTCTGGCGCTTCGCCGCCGAGCTGGTACGAGACTTGGGCCTGGCGACCATTGTCGGTGCCAGCGTGGGTGTCAACCCGGATGATCTGAACACCACGCTAGTAGAACTATATCGGCCACGGCTACTGCTGCCGGAAGCCAAAATCGACGATGGAATCGTGCAGGGTGTTGTCACCACACTCGTCGAGCGTCTTACCAGTTTACACCGCGGCGGAAGCACGCCCGGCCTGAACGAGAGCCTGTTGAAAGTCCACTCCGCGCTCGCCTCCTTTGTACATCCGCCCCATGACGACATCGCCGGCGACGACATTGTCGTGCGCCAAGTTGGACAACTCGGTCAAGGACTGCGTCAGTTCCTTCAAGTCCTCCTAGCCGACGTGCGCAGTCAAGTTAGTCGCGCCGAGAAGGTGCTGCTCCGCTCGCCGCTCTACCTCTTGGGCTTGGAAGAGAAGCTGAACGCAGTGCCGCCGCTAGATGCGCTCAACTACATGGGTTTCCTCGTGTACATTCGCGTCCTGCCATTTGTCATGGAGTTTGTCAGCAAAGGCCCCAATGTAGTGCAGTTGTGCCGGCGTCTCGTGGAAGAGACGCTGCCGGACTGCTTCGCCAAGGTATCTAAGCAGTGGCGGACATCCACCAACCAGGACGTCGCGGCGCGCGAATGGCTTTTCCAGCTAGAGGGTGTGTTTCTCAGGCACGTAGCGGACTTAATTTGGATGAGCGAGCTGTCCTCGCTGCTGGTCCGATATCGGCTTAAGACGCGCGTGTTCACGCAGTTCGGTCAGCTGGCGGGCGAGCAGCGCCAGTGCGCGCCTACTGGAAATTTGAACCCAGAGAACCCAATTCTCTTCTTTATGAACATCAAAAAGCGGCAGCAGGAACAAGTGTTCGAAGGACTCCTCGTCAACAGCTCGACGCTTCGGCGTCGACTCGCGGCCACTCACTCCGACCTTTCCGATGTCGTGAGGTTCGAGCGCGCCTTTCGCACGATACACGTCCCAGCGGCGCTGTTCGACTTTACCATGCCGACTAACAGCTCCGTGTTCGTCTTCCAGCTGGCGCGCGTCGCCGTCCGCCTGTTTCATGGCTTGATGCAGCTGCTCGACGAGAACCCGTACGAGCACGAGACGCCGTTCGTACTCACCGACGAGTCACGTAGGCGCCGGGGCGACCTGGTGGCGTGCTTCACCAGGGACGGCCAGAAGAGCCTGCCCGCTCGCTTCCGCGGGCCCGGTGTCGCCGAAGGCCAGCTGGGCGAAGTATTCCTGGAGCGGACGACGGCGCTCTTGCTGGCGGCGAAAGCTTTTGACGAGCTGCTCAGCCTGCGACGTATTTGGCAGCTGGACCTGCGGCTCAAAGGCCTATCGCGCTTGTCGGGGGACCAGCTGTTCTTCATTTACTTCGCCCTCGACAACTGCGTCCTGGCCGACGAGAAGCTCCACTGGAACAGGCTGCCAGCAGAGCAGCTGGTCAACGTGCCGCTGAGACACACGAGGAAGTTCGCAGAGGCCTTCGGCTGTCGCGCTGGCCGAGACCGCATGGTGGCTTCTCCCGGCGGTGAATTGTGCGAAGTGTTTCGTCGACATCCGAGCGAACGCCGAGTGTGGGAAGCGCGTCGCAGTCGGTCTTGGCCAGTGAACGGCACGCCAGCAGCCGAAGACGCGTAGGCCTGGTTTGCAACGCACGCAGAAGCGGACGACCCTATGGAGGCGTAGCGGACGATGCGAAGGATGGGCAACTTCCAGCACCTAGTCGTCATCCGTTCTTTCCAGTCCTGCCTGCCCAATAACGGAAGAGCTGCACATCTGCTCACTATTCGTCCTAGAATTGTAACTTTGGTTGGGCTTTAATTCACCAGAACAGCTTGGGCTTGCAGGTACAACCCTTCGGAGCAATAGCGCAAACTTTAGACAGGGGCAGAGGAGAAAAGACAACCCAAGCGCCAACTTTCAACGAATGTTTATTTGAATCGTTATGTATTTATGTATTATTTATATACTTAATTTACCGTGGTTGCAAGTTGTTTCTAAAATGAGACCATCCGCAATAAACTGCGACTTGTAACCGTCGCCATCTAGACCAGAACACCTCGCATCGCACAGTTTTGGAAAATAGCCGCTGCCGTTGCGATAGACGTTTTCTAGAAAATTGTATTTTTTTGATGCGTGAAAGAAATAAATAGAAATGGGCGCTTCGGTATTAGATGTTTGACGCGACATGGTGCACCTATTACGGTATGCGAGTGTTTAGAGTAAACAGTGTTCCTGTGCGCAGTTTCGGAGGAGCGCCTTTCCGCTCGATTAACTGTTACAAACTGCGTGATAGCTGCAATAAAACGTGTTCGTTTTGCTTTTTCGACTCTCTTCCTAGCGATGAGCGGGAGCCCGTTTTCCAGCGTAGCTGTCCATGGCTAGGATACCGGGATTTTTTTCGCGTCCGTTGACAGAAAACGATCGTCATCAGTGGCTCATACCCCCGTAAGCACTCGTACGCCCGTAAGGAAGCATAAAATGCAATGGCTGATAAAGGCAGAGTCTACAGGCACTCGGCAAAGTGAAGCGAGCAGTGCATACATTCTCTGTAATTGCGTGTACAAAATACGAACAGCCTACGTTTCAATAAAGAACAAGCACAAAACAAGCATCCGACCCACAAATTGATAATAATGAGCTCGTGAAAGCAACGCGAAGCACGTAGCGCTCCCCGCATACGTTTCCCGGTAAAGATTACTGTTGCGCGAGCTGCCGCGGCGACGCCAGCTTTCGACGTGGGGTGTGACGTCCCTAGCCTTTCGTTTATAGAATAACCAGTCTAGCAACTGATTTCAATGTTGTTGCAGCACGGCTATCGGCGGCGGCGTGCTGTCAAAATTGCCATTACTCCCATTCCTACCATGTTACTCTGAAATAGCACTACTACCATTACTCTATAGCCATAAAGCACTGCACATCCGCCTCAGCAGTTGTAGCGGTGGTTTTCAACAGCTTCGCTGGACATTCACTTTCCCAGGGCCGTGATGGTGAGCTTTCTTTATTGAGTGTAATGCAGCGGGAGTCAACATTCTATATACAGATGATGATGATGATGATGATGATGATGATGATGATGATGATGATGCTGGGAGCGAGGAGGAGCTGAAAATTTTCGTCGCGTGGGTCAACACAGCCTTCAATGATTTTTCAGCATGTACTAGTCTACGCGATCGGCATAGCGTCACGTGGCCGCGACAGAGCGGAGACAGGCAGGCTGGCTGACTGGAAGAGGCGGCATGTAAACGCTAGCACAATCAAATGTAGAACGGTCAACAGTTTATTGGGCGCACTTGTGCCTTCCAAACCAAGGTACAGCTCGGCGGCGGCGATAGTAACAAGTGCGGTCGGCAGTCGTCGAATCGCATGATGACCGCCTTCGCCTGGTGGTCTGACCGAATGTCTTTCTCTATTCTGACTGTCTGAGAACAGCGCCCTATACGACAGTGGTTGCCCCCCTGCCGGTGCTGGCTAAAAAACCGTCCAGCATGCGTCGATCCGGCATGCACACATGGTGGAATATCAGACGTGCTACAGCGCTTCAGGCAGTCGGCCGATGTACGTATAGCACAAGGGGAAAATAACACCGAGGTAAATCGAAAAAAAAAATGAGAGCTATGAGTTATGTACAAAATGACTGCGCCACTGCAGCATGCCGCTCAAGAACCTCTCTTTCACTACATGTGCTTAACAAAGAAATCAAAGTGTCACTCACGCATGTGTTACCCCTGGGCGCCATGTATGTGTAGTCGCTGAAGCGCACATTCAAGAGAGACAATGAGCAGGTAAATGTGGCAATACCATTATTTCGGACACTCAAATTCGGCCATGATTTCAATCGAGCCACCTATCGCCAGCGCTGATGCAAACGTCCTGCCTGACTGTCTCAAAGTGCCAAGATGGCGTAGTTCACAGCATCCACAACAGCATCGCAGAGCAGTAACTGCACGTTTTGGACTAGGCGACAGGAGCCGTTGCGCTTCGTATAAAACAAAAAGGGACACAGACGGCTCATGCTGTCGGAGCGGGCAGGAAGCCTTTCACACAGCCGCATTCGTTCGTCTTGTTTTAGAGTGGAGCTTCGTTTGCCTCTTCTCTGGCGTTTGACGCTCGTCGTCGTTTTATCGACGAACATATTTGTGAATATTTTAAACGTGCGTAAGGTTGGAACAGAACTTGGGCCGCTGGGTATGCGCTGGCTGCTGCCTTGTCGAATACGCAACTTGGGCCACCTGGGTACGTGTCCGAATAAACAATTTGCTGCTGGCTGCTGCCTGGACTGTAGTAGACAACATGGGTCACCGGTGTTATATGTACCACTGTGAATGAGCCCGAACATACAACGTGCACGCGCTCGGTACTTTTCAACTCGGTGTGTGCCTATACCGGGTAGGTGTCCAATTCCCACCCAATCGAAAGTACGTGTCACTGTGACGCGAGGGGCCTTAAAGGTGCGTAGATCTGTGTCGTACTTCTCTGTGCATGTAACTTTCATCAACACTCTTCGTGCATTATGCATCGCCTTAGGTAAAACTCGTGAGGCAAACAGCTAAAATGTACTGGCGACCAGGCTGCGCCGGTGTCATCCGCTACTGCTGCTAACTCGCTAACTCAAAGAAGCTTTGCGTCATCTACATTGCAACATTGCGCTGGACATCTGCGTGTTGCTTCGTCGTCTTCTTCGTGATTAGGGGTTAAAGCGTCACACTAATATATTACTTTTACCGTACGTTCGTCACCATTCTCGTGGCCGACCGGCTAAACATGCTGGTCTTCGGGGGGGTGGGAGGTGGCCAGGCTCTGCCTTGGCGGGGGATTCGCACGTTTCTCACGTTAAGGAGTTGATCTGCCACCGGGTGGTACTGCTGGTGCCTGTCCGGCCTTCCTCGATTGGGGGAGCTGCGGGCAGGTCGCGGGGCCTTGCATAAGCGCAGAGGCACGGTTTCGGAATCCCGGGATACGTAGGGCTCCCCACAGTCCCATTTTTTTAGCGGCTGTTCTTTTCATCACGTCACAGTGACTTACCACCGGTACTTCCGGTCTCGTGATCGACCGGTTAAAATGCCGCGCATTGAGACACTTTAGTGCTGCGCCGGCGCGTGATGTGTGAACTGTCTTACGGTTACTGTGTGGTTGTGCCACTGCTTTGTGAAACGTGAGAGAGGCCACTGATCATGCCATTTAGGTGTCGTAGGCAAAGGCGCCGCGCAAACTACCCCAACGAGCCGCAGCTGCCACCCGCGAGGAAGAAAGCCGCCATCATGAATTTTTACGGGCAATACCATGCAAGGAATACGAAAGCATCAGCTTTGCAGAGGTAGGTGAAGTTATTTTGAACAGCTCTTAGATAGGTGAAGTACAAATTACTTTAAAAAAAGAAGATCACGTGGCTGTCCGTGAAACACGCTCTCGCTTGATTTTCTCGACAGTGTTACTTTGGCAGTTCCTCTAAATAACAATCCAGTGGAGATTTAGCGGTAAATCCAAGAGAGATGCGTTAGCCTAATGTCTCCCCTCTTTTACGTCCCGGACCCATGATTCAAACCGCGTTCACCGTATTGCAAAGTGTTGTTCGGGAGCTCACGTGACACACGGAGTGCCTGTTCGAGACGCCAAGTGCTTGGGGCCTCCCAAATCATTCGTTGTACAGGTCGCGCACCGCTTCGCTCGCAATAGAACCGGGACAGAATTACGCCTTCGTTATACAGGTTATTTCGTTGTAGAGGCGCTTGAATGGATGCACACAGGGCGTTTCACTTTGCTTGGGCCAAACGTTAAAAATATGCAAATGCCACGTAGCTGGACAGAACCGAGGTAATGTTGTTTGCCGTTGCTTGGAGCTACACGGATTATTTTTTTTACAATCCGCCTAACTACAGTTTTAATTATTTAATAAACTTCTCAATCATTATAATTAGATGAAAAGTGTCAATGAGAAAACTGTAGAGCGACATGAGAAACCCTCGATACAGCTCAATACGTTGCTACATAAAAGTGTTTTTCCGAGCGTTAAAGATTCCGGCAAATACACGCAAAGAGCCTCGAGCGGGCAGTCGCGCGACAATTTTGATACATATATGTGCATTCCTATTCCCTCTCTACCTAACCACGTGACGGAGGTTCCCATACTTCACACGCGTACTTTTTTTTTCGACTTTGACACTCCTAATGCTAACGAATTAAAAATATTAGGAGCGGCGTTTGTCTTTGGCTCATCTTTCTGGCCACTGCCTGACTGCAGCATTCCAAAAGACGCCACCGAGAACTGTGCCTTCTTTCTGTCAAGCTTCGAATGCGGTATCGCGGCTAGAGGCATACGTATTTGTTTGTTTGAGTTTAGCTGAACAGTGTTTTCTTTTCTCGCAGAACTAACGCTAGGCTTTCATTAGGGGCGAACAAACAAAAAATGTCCAAAACTGATGTAGACCCCACTTAGGTCATTCTTGTGCCCGCGACGTTAAAGCCACAGTTCCTGCTATTTCACATCAGTGTTGTAGACACAAACAAAGTAAGTGTTCGTAATTGACTCCAATTCCTGTCGTGCTATGTGCTGCAAGCGACGGCAGTATAGGTAGTGATATAACGCTCCACTAATAAATTCGTATTTTCTCAGGTATGTGCTCGGCATTTCAAGACGTTCGTCAGACGCGCAAGACGCCCCCGACGACTCAGTTTCTTACGCCCTCGGGTCATTTCTTACTGCAGTGCATTTTCATCCTAAGCAATAATTAAAAAGAATGCCTTTAATTGTCGTCGGCCGCCAACGGAGCCTAAAGCTTCTTTTATTTTTCGCGCTTGTTAGCACAACGGTGATCGAAAGTATACACGTTGTCATGATTAGTTATATTTACAGCTATTCATGTTCAATTTATGCCGAGTGTTAGTTTAATCTGTCCAACGGGGCTCGTCATCGCCGCGGAGACGTCGTGACAGTCCATGTTGAAAAACAGAACAGCTGGCAAAACGAGCCCGATCGCTCGCGGCTCCAAAAAGAAAGCCATCGCAGAACATCGCGAACTGCGAGAAGTGTCAGACTACGATGATGACGTCACCGTCGGATCTTTCAATCATGTCTAGAAGGTGTTGGGTGAGGAGAGGCTTTGTTGCGGTGACGAACGGAGATCAGCGGTTACCGCAACGCATGCGAATAAGATACGCGTCGAGCGAGCGCTTTGTGGCTTCGCGAAGTAGCTATACCACGCAAAAAGATTAGCGCAAGTCACCGTGCAATGAGCAGAACGACAAAATTTCGGCACGTGCCGCTATTGTTCCCGAGCACACTGATAACGATCGAGATGGTCATGCATGATCCAAGGTTCAACGCGGGGGCGGCCGACAAGTGACGCATCAGATCGCGTTCAGAATGCGGGCTTTAGGATGGGCTGAACTTTCTGCCGGTGACCCCCGCTTTGCAACATGGATCGTTCCTGGCTCTCTGATTACCGGCGTGTCCGGGAACAAGAGCGCCTGGTAGTCGTGATTTCGACGCAGCAGTGAAAGGTCATGTGGCTAATAATTTTAAGTTGCAGCTGTATTCCCGCGGATTCTGCAGGGCGACCGGTCTTTCCAAATGCTCGATGTCCAGCGCAGCCTTCGAGAACGACGAGGTGAGCCGGACTTAACGCAGTGCTCTCGCGAATCGTAGTTAAATCGAACGCAGGCGACGAAACTTTCACGTGGGTATTTTAGTGTGACGGAGGAAGGAAAAGAGTCGCAGTTTCGCCCGAAAGGCGAACCATGGATTGCGATAGCGTACTAGTGGACAGCTATACGAAGTAAGGATAGTAGTTTTATCGGCCGTCTAAACTTGTAAACATAGGCATACGAACTAGATTAACAAGCATGGTGTCACGCGCGCGCAAGCAAACATGAACGCATCTCACTCGATGACCGCGGAAACTTGCTGTGACAACTTTGTAGTGAGTAAGCACGGTAGCAGCAGCGAGCGAATGTGTGTACGTATGGCACGAAGTGTCGTAGACAAAACTACTGTTGATTCTGTGGGCCCACCAAGACTCTGAAATTCTCAGCATTCAGCCCGATGTCCTACAACTCGAAGAGCAAAACAAGAAACCGGACCTTCTGCGATGCTATCGTGCATCGTAGTTAAATGTGGCATTACGTAAAGTGAAGTTTCCTTTGCGCAAAAATTTAGCAGCGTCCACATTTGTTTACGAGGCAGGTCTTTATGCCGCACACTACCAGAAAGTTCTCTTGCTGAGTTCTGCCTTGAGCTGCCAAAAACGCACGCGCGCGCACACGCATGCACAAGCACACAAATAGGGATTTCTATATTCTCTAAATATACCTTGAGCACATTTTAACCTTAAGCAAATTGCTTTCAGCACTGCCAAGATCGCGCTTCATAGTTACGTTTTTCTTACATGATATTGTGATGCGCAGGAAGTAGGAAACTTTAAGACTATTGTTCCATACTTTTTCTTAAATGTGTAGCATTTGTAATCCGCCTGCATGTGCTATAAATTAGCCTCGTTTGAAGGTCTTTTAATATATTCGTGATCAATTCACGAAAAAGTCTGAGTTAATGATAGCCTGCAGGTGCTGTGTACCAGCCTGAGTCTGATTCTGGTGAGATAGTCCGAGTGAGTCTGACCGAGTAGAACTATGATGAGTCTGAGTGCGAGTGAATTCGCCTGAGTAGAATTCTGAGTAATATTTCGGGCAGTTTGAGTCCGGAATGAGGGCTCGCGAATATAATTTCTGCGAGTCCGAGCCCGAGTGAGTTCCGCTTATTTCGCCGACCTATCGTAGTAGCAGTGTCAATAGTAGTAGGGTTACTATCGCGCATAACGAAGTAGATTTGAAATATTTCTAGTGTATACTAATATGTGACAAATACATACTTTTTCACGAGTATCAGATTTAACGAAGGTATTTTTGTCTCTGATTCGACTTCGTTACGAGCTTCGACAGTATTAACAGCGTGACTTTCGTCGCATGGGTTCTCTACGCATAACGCATGCGGAGCAAGTTAGAATCGCCGATAATTACAAATGAGAGCCTCTCGGCTTGTTATTTTATTGTACTATTTTACATGGAACATCGTAGCCACATCCGAGTGCGTGAATCTTCCGCCTGTAGGTGGCGTGATCGGCAGTAGAGTTGTCTATAGGGCCTCGCCGCCGCAAGGCCCTCGTTGGTTTCAGCAAGCGCGTGGTTTCAGCAGTACATGAATGAAGAAATGTGGCGGCATTAGCGTTTCGCTAACTGAGTGATTGAATGTAAGAAAAGAAAAGCAATAGTTCACGAAGTATAACTAATTATTAAAACGTTCATCGGTGCTGTGGCGACATGGCACGGGTAGGAGGTACCCGGTGAGCACCTATCTTCGTCCTTGATTTGATATCTGTAAAAAAAAAAAAAAAAGGGTATTATAACCCGGTATGAGCCACACCTTTTTCTCGGCGGCCACAGACGATGAGCCGCTTACTTCCTAGTTGTACAAAAGCAACACTACACTTTTACTACATATAACTCTTACTCCGATATCCTCAAACGATCATAGAATAGAACTCTCTTTTCGCTCCAACGAAATGACCACAGCGCCACCTCTCGGCTGACGAAAGCGTTATGTATCTCAAGCATTGCTGCGGTCCGTCACCGAAACGCAGTGACCACTTCTGCCGTGGAGCGGCGCTGCCATCGACTTTTTCAAGTCGAGGTGGAGTGTTGAGTGGACGAACGTTCTAGAATAGGGGTGTTATTAATCTCGTTCCACTTATAAAGTCCATATCTGCATAGAACATATCTGCAAAAATGTTTCACTTCGTAGAACCTGTATGGAACGATAATAATAGCGCCGATGCGCGCAAATAGCGTGCATTGAAACATTTTTTTGAAGTGTTGGGTAATTCAGGTTGGAATATTTACAAATTTTCTTTAAATCACCCTCAGCGCCTCAGGCATTAGATAGCCAAGTGATTATTGAGCCACAACAAACAGTCTCAAATTACATTTTCATTTCATTTCCTGCAATACTGCGGACAAAGGCTCCAAGCAGGAGAAGGTGGTGTGCAAAAAATATATGAAGAAAGACATGGTGACAAATCACGTCAGATACATCAGTCAGCGCCTGACAAAAATGGTGCTCAACTCTACAGTAGTAGCTGCGATTAGTTTACGAGTACAACGAAGTGCAGTTGGCCGAAACGGTTGGCAGTCAATAAAAGTTACGTTGACTTCTGGAAGGCGGTTACAACTTCCAATCACAGGACATAAGAGGCAAAAAGGATGGGTAAAATGACAGAGTATTAGAGAATGCGATGTCAGCATTATGATGGTGGCCCGACGTGATTAAAGAAATACCGAGGTCCGAGAATTAGTTCGTTTTGAAGCGTGAGATTGTTGTATAATTTGACGGGAAAAAAATAAACACAAATGGGACTTGTATGTTGTGACGCAAGAGAAGGAACAGCAAGTCAGGTTTTCATTGTTGCTGCACTGCAGTCTGGTTGTAATAAGAATATTTGGTTGAAAAATACCTCATAATTTTTAGATGCATCATACACATGCACAGAAGCAGTCTTGCAAACATATTCTGTAACTGTAAATATGGTATTAAATTTAAAATATAAAGTATTAGGGCACTTGGCGCAATACCTGAAGTTTCTACAGTACGATATTGTCACGTAGTAGTGACGCTGAAGTAAACAGTCGTAAAACTTAAAGCCCCTATATTTATAAAAGTAGCGCCATTCTTAGATCTTGCCGCCACCGCGCGCATCCCGGCGCTTCCTCCTCGCCCTCTCTTAGCCGCCTCCTGTCGCCCCAGCCTCCTCCGCTCCCCCATTGGCCAATCCGTGTCACGTGGAAGTTCGCGTCGCGCTTTTGTATATTTTTTTCTTTCCAGCGCGCTCCGACTGCCATTCTCGGGCCTGTGCGACGAAAGTGCTGTACGCACAAACGGATCAAACGTGTTAGGGACAAGAACTTCGTTGTGATGGCATGCTGCTGCGCCTTAAGTTGCCGCAACCGACAAGGCGAGGGCAAAAGGCTTTTTTTGTTTACCATCCGGCGTGCGCAAACGCTTGCTGCACACTTGATATTTGCGCCGTCTCGCATAGTCGCGTTGCTACTTCCAAAACGGCATTATTAAGACCAGCTACTGACTGACGAAGCAAAATCGCGCCTCAAAAACGTCTCCGCAGGGCGCGATCGAAGTTTTCCTCGGATTTCCTCTGGTAGCGCGTTAGCTGTCGTCTGCCACGGCAGGCCCGACGCAGGCGGCGCCACTGCCGATATCGCGCCTCGATCGCGCTGGTCGCGCCGAGCGCGATAGTGGAACGGAGGAGGAGGGAAGTGGATGGCGCTACTTTTATAAATATAGGGGCTTTAGTAAAACTGTGTATGACAAAACTGATTCTTTATTGGGCGAACCTGTGCCCACAAAAGCAAGCTACACTCAAAGCACAACGAAAGCGGCGAACACAGTCGGCGGTCGTCGAAAATCTGATCAGCGGCGAAACGCGTCGGCTTTTATACATGAGTCATCGAAGGTTCCAGATTATTCTCTGGTGCCCGCGTGTCTTCCAGAAAGTACTAGACAATTCGCGTTGCTCATACAATCAGATAACATAAGCGTCGGTGAAAACAGGCAACGGAAAGAAGCATCGATAACGTTCTAAAAACTTCCGATACAGGCGCGTCCTGCGCCGAGCGATAACGTTTAACATTTGTTAGCCGTTGGAAAGCGGCCATCGGAGAAAGATAAACATGTATACGTGTCAATATGAAGAAAGACATGGTGACAAATCACGTCAGATACATCAGTCAGCGCCTGACAAAAATGGTGCTCAACTCTACAGTAGTAGCTGCGATTAGTTTACGAGTACAACGAAGTGCAGTTGGCCGTAACGGTTGGCTGTCAATCATAGTTACGTTGACTTCTGTAAGACGGTTAAAACTTCCAATCACAGGACATGAGGCAAAAAGGATGGGTAAAATGACAGAGTATTAGAGAATGCGATGTCAACATTATGATGGTGGTCGACGCGATTGAAGAAATACCGAGGTCCGAGAATTAGTTCGTTTTGAAGCGTGAGATTGTTGTATAATTTGACGGGGAAAAATGAACACAAATGGGACTTGCATGATGCGACGCAAGAGAAGGAACAGCAAGTCAGGTTTTCATTGTTGCTGCACTGCAGTCTGGTTGTAATAAGAATATTTGGTTGAAAAATACCTCATAATTTTTAGATACATCATACACATGCACAGAAGCAGTCTTGCAAACATATTCTGTAACTGTAAATATGGAATTAAATTTAAAATATAAAGTATTAGGGCACTTGGCGCAACACATGAAGTTTCTACAGTACGATCTACTGTTAAACGGAACGCGTGAGTAGTTGAGCACATGCAAAATTTTGCGACAGTCAAGAGTACAATTGCCCGACTTTGCAGCCAGCACTAGCACTTAAGAGTGCCAGCAGAGTCGGAGCTGCTCATTACAGTGTCCCATTTAACCTCGCACCGGACTGTGCAATCGCGCTCAGTATGAGCTATACACCGCGGGAGCGCGTGGTCAAGTGCCCTGTAAGGTTGAACAGTGGCGCCGATCGTGACATGTTTTCGAGTTATCAGGGGAGGCTTTGGCTGTTCCTGCGAGTGCGCATCGTCCTCCACTTGCTTGCGTTCACGCTCGCCCTCGTTTTGCCCAATGGTGATATTAGCTTCGAAAATGATAACGGCCGCCCTGGCTTCGCGCCCAAACTTCGTGTTCGACAAGTCGAGCTTCACAAAACAGGTGATATCCAGCCCGGCTCTTTGTGTTTACTTCATTTTATTTAATGGGGTATTCCGGACTGATGCGCCGCGCACCCTATTGCGTGTAAGTGGCTGCGTGCAGTGTGCACAATGAAACACTAGTACGTTCTTCACTTGGGAAAATGTCTGAAGTGCGAAACACTGAGCGCCTGCGAATAGTTCCACTGTCCCTGAAGCAATATACTCAATGCCAAGTAGCAGATATGACGCGGAGGTCGAATCAGACTGTCAAATCGCATCATCCAAGCTTATAGGGATGAAGGTCGCATCAGCGGCGCCCCGTGCAACGACTGCTGCTCAGGACATGGATATCCTCGACGCCTCGCAGGCAAGTCCCTTCAGCACTGCGAAGGAGATCGGTGCTGACGCTGGTGTGTCTGCAAGCGTTTCGATAATGAAAAGACCACTAGCGGAAGGAAAACTCGGGAGCCACGTTGCGGCCCAGAGGCCGCGTCTCTCCGAGGCAAACGAGACGCTGCGTCTTAACTTCGCGACCGAATACGTCTCCTGGACCGTCTACCTTCACGTCTACCTTGACAACACGCTGGACCAAAAGCAACGCGTATGGCGCCCTGTAAACGTCCGCAATAAGACCCCCTTTACGTGCAGCAAGTCGCATCGAGCAGCCGCACTACTGTCAATGTTGGGGGCGCAATGGCCCAATATTGACTTGGCGTTTTTCACCGTATTGAAGGACCGCTGACATCAGCAAGTTATTGTGACGTAGTTTATTGTGTAATGATCCCTTACGCGTTGAACGGGCCTTTTCCTGAAGCAGAATTCCTGCTCCAACAAGATCTGTCACCTGTCCACACTGCAAAGGTTGTTGAGGAGCTCCTGAACATGCGAGGGGGGCGGTGTCTCAGGTGGGTCTCAGGGGTAGAATGAAGGTCGGGCTTTGCAAAACAGGATTGCACAGATCATCCGCTGATGAGCTATGGGGCGCTGTAGAAGAATGGATGCGCCTTCCGAAATGAACACAGTTTCATTGAGAATCTGTACGCGTCACTCCCGTCGAGGATGCAGAACGTGATTGCCGTTCGATCAAGCGGCTATGAGCCGCTACTATGGTGTGACGACCCCTCCATCTATTTTCTTTTCTCGTTACTCGTGTTCTTGCCTTTTAATATTTCCTTTCATATTAAAAAAATGCCATTTTCTCTGCTGTTACTGCAATTTTGGTCTTTCTTTTTTATGCTTTCTGATTCCAGTCAGTATACATTATTCGCGTTGTTATTCATATAATTATCGTGACTAGGGCTTTTTCACTATGTTATTTGCTTTGTATTCCAATAAAATTGTTCGCGTAGCTCCAACATGAACTCCGCTATTCAAAATTTGATCGTTGGGATAGGTAGTGTCGAGGACGGGCCCCAAAGTACTCATTTGCTGTAGCCACCTATTGTTGATAATTAAAAAGTTAATTACCGTAACTTCGCTAATTACGTACGTAAGTGCGAGAATTGCTTGTATGACAAGGAAGTCTAGCACGGCTGTGGACGGCACGAAGGACGCCGACAGGAATACACAACAGCGTAGGTTTCGCCAGGCGCATCAGGAACAGCGTCGAGCACGAGCCCCACTACAGTAGCGCTGGCGATTCGGCTGCGGAGCTCTACACGACGCACTTCTTCTTCCTTACATCTTCTCCCCTCGCTGAAGACGGAGCCGCACAGGAGGAGGCCTAAGGCGTCGTGAGGACGAAGGGCTCGTGATACGGCTTGAGCCGATGGACGTGGACAGTTTCGCGGCCTCGGCGACGCAGGTCCGTAGGGGGCGTCAGAGGTTCGATGACGTAGTTCACCGGAGAAGTTTGCTGCAGAACCCGGTAGGGTCCATGGTATCGGGATACAAACTTGGAGGAGACACCTGATGTCGAAGTAGGAGGCACCCACAACCAAACGAGAGCGTCAGGCGAAAACTGGGTGTGGGGGCTCCCGTCGTCATGACGAAATTTCTGTAGCGCTTGTTCGTGCGTTGTAAGGGAGCGAGCTAGTTGCCGACATTCTTCTGCATGCCGGGCGGCTTCTGAAACCGGTGTACCCTCTGATAAGTCGGGACGGTAAGGAAGAATAGTGTCAATGGGAAATGACGGTTCTCGGCCATACAGAAGAAAGAAGGTAGAAAAGCCCGTCGTTGCCTGGGGTGCCGTATTGTAGGCGTACGTGACACAGGGAAGGATGATGTCCCAGTTGGTGTGGTTGCAGGCGACATACATCGAAAGCATGTCGCCAAGAGTTCGGTTAAAGCGTTCTGTCAATCCATTTGTTTGCGGGTGATATGCGGTGGTACAGCGATGAATAATGCGGCACTCAGTGAGAAGTTCTTGAAGGACATCGGCGAGAAAGACGCGGCCGCGGTCGCTCAGTAGTTCGCGGGGAGCGCCGTGACGTAGAACGAAGCGTTGAAGCAGGAAGGAGGCAACGTCACGAGCCGTCGCGGCTGGTAGAGCGGCCGTTTCGGCATACCTCGTGAGGTTGTCTATAGCTACAATGACCCAGCGATTGCCAGCAGCTGTGTATGGAAGAGGCCCGTATAGGTCTATTGCAACCCGATCAAAGGGTCGTGACGGGCACGGCAAAGGTTGCATTGGTCCAGAAGAGCGGCAAGAATCAGGCTTGCGGCGTTGACATTCTGTGCAAGAGCGAATGTACTTTTGCACAAATGTGTACATACCGCGCCAATAAAACCTATGACGTAGTCTGGTGTAGGTCTTGAAGAGACAAGCGTGTGCACACTGAGGGTCGGCGTGGAAAGCGGCGCATACATCGGTGCGGAGCTGCCGGGGTATTACAAGCAGCCATTTGCGGCCGTCGGAACTGTAGTTACGGCGATAGACGATGCCGTCGCGCATGGCGAAGTGCGAAGCTTGCCGGCGTAGTGCTCGAGATGGTGGACGTTCAGGTGAATCAGAGAAGTAATCTATCAAAGATGAAATCCAGGAGTCCTTGCGCTGCTCCAAACCCATGTCGACAGAAGCGAATGGGGGAAGTGGGTCGTCTAGGACGCAGACACTGACAATGTCGGTGTGGACAGACGAGCGCGAAAGAGCATCGGCATCGGCGTGCTTCTTGCCTGAGCGGTAGACAACCCGGATGTCGTACTCTTGGAGCCTCAGCGCCCACCGGGCTAGGCGGCCGCAGGGATCCTTGAGGGACGACAACCAGCAAAGTGCGTGGTGATCGGTGACAACATCGAAGGACCGGCCGTACAGGTATGGACGAAATTTTGTAATGGCCCAGATGATCGCTAGGCATTCTTTCTCCGTGACTGAATAATTTGCTTCGGCTTTCGTAAGAGTGCGGCTCGCGTAAGCAACGACATATTCTTGGTAGCCGGGCTTTCGCTGGGCCAGCACAGCGCCAAGACCAACGCCGCTAGCATCCGTATGGATTTCCGTGGGAGCAGTTGGATCTAAATGGCGCAGTATCGGTGGTGTTGTAAGCAGGCGACGTAGCGTCGCGAAGGCCTCGTCGCAAGCCGGGGACCACGCGGAAAGATTGGTATCTCCCTTAAGTAGCTCTGTCAGCGGTGCCATAATCGAAGCGAAATTTCGAATGAAGCGGCGGAAGTACGAGCAGAGGCCGATGAAACTACGCAAGTCTTTTAGAGACGTTGGCCTTGGGAATTCTTTAACAGCACGGAGCTTTGCGGCATCGGGGAGAACGCCGTCCTTCGACACGACATGTCCGAGAATTGTCAGCTTCCGTGCCCCAAAGTGACATTTCTTCAGGTTGAGTTGGAGGCCAGCGTCACTGAGACAGCGTAAAACCTGCTCCAAGCGATCAAGGTGAGTAGGAAAATCTGGTGCAAACACTACTACATCGTCCAAATAACACAAGCACGTGTTTCATTTGAGGCCTCGAAGAATAGTATCCATCATCCGCTCAAAAGTCGCGGGCGCGTTGCAAAGGCCGAATGGCATCACACGAAATTCGTATAAGCCATCTGGTGTGATGAAAGCTGTTTTAGGCTTATCGTCTGCAGCCATAGGCACCTGCCAATAACCAGAGCGTAGATCGAGGGATGAAAAGAACTCTGCACCTTGTAAGCAGTCTAAGGCGTCATCAATCCGTGGCAATGGATAAACATCCTTTCGGGTTATTTTGTTTAGGCGACGGTAGTCCACGCAAAAGCGGATCGAGCCATCCTTCTTTTTAACTAAAACAACTGGCGATGCCCATGGACTGTCGGATGGTTCAATGACGCCACGCTTGAGCATTTCACCTACTTGCTCATTAATGACGCGTCGTTCTGTCGAAGATACGCGGTGTGGTCGCTGCCGTAGCGGTGAGTGAGCACCGGTGTCAATCCGGTGGCATACAGTCGTCGTTCCACCCAGAGAAGTGCTATGACTGTCAAAAGCAAGGCGAAATTTGTCGAGGAGACGGAGCAGGTCAAGGCGCTGCTTGGGGTTTAAGGCGTTGTCGATGACGTGACTGAAAACGTCTTCAGGCGATGTGGCAGGTACGGGACAACCGGAGAGGGTGTTGACCTCGGACGATCCATTAGGAAGTTCGAACGCGGTAATGGTGTCGTAAGGCTCCACAGTGCCGAGAGATTCACCGCGAAGCAACGTAATCGGGAATGGGAAGTGGTTGTAGACAGGAAGGTGAGTCGCACCTGCTCGAAGGCCAAGCAGCACGGTTGGGAGTGGTGAGATATGGCGACGAACGAAAGCAGTGGAAGGTGTGAAGAGTACGGTAGAGTCGGAGGCAATGGAACAGGATACAGGTGCCAGAACGGATGCGTGCGGAGGTATCTGGATGTCGTCAGTGAGGGATAACTTGGTGCAGGAAAGCGAAACGTCGTCAGATATGGCATTGCTAAGCGAAGAGAAGGCGACTTCTGCACGTGAGCAATCAATAACAGCTTGGTGACAAGAGAGAAAATCCCAACCTAAAATAATATCGTGGGAACAGTAGGGAAGAACGACGAACTCGACGATGTAGAGCACTCCTTGAATTTCAAGTCTGGCGGTGCACGCAGCCACCGGCTGGACGTGCTGTGCTGTGGCCGTGCGGAGTAATGGACCGAAGAAAGGCGTTGTAACTTTTCGTATTGAGCGGCATAGTTTTTCGGCAATCACAGATATGGCGGCACCTGTGTCAATGAGGGCAAGCACACAGACACCTTCAACAGCGACATCAATAACGTTGGGCGGCGAAAGAAGCGGGCTTGAGTGTTGCGACGATGACGCAGTTCTTGCCTCGGGAACTGCGCCACTTAGTTTTCCGTGTCAGCGGTAGAGGGACGTCGACGCATAGGGGAGAGCGAGCGACGACGAGGAGAAGGAGAACGGCGGTCAGAAACTGGGCGAAGGCTAGGGCGGGGAAGAGGTAAATCGCGGTCTGGAGCGTAAGACAGCGGATGGTCGTATGCTGCTGTGCGTGGGTCGTCACGTGGATGAAGTGGACGGCGGCGGCACAGGCGTGCAACGTGTCCGGGAATACCACATGAATAGCAGATGGGCCGATTGTCCGCTGTGCGCCAGGGATTAATTGCTCGATGGACTGGAGGTCCTGGTGGCGGGGAAGTAAAAACAGGGCTAGGCATCGGAGGCGGAGCCCGGAACGTCGGTGAGCGTGGTCGTGCGACGGCGTCGGCGTAAGTCAGGGGGACGGTGAGTTGAGGCGCCCGCTCCAGAGGAAGAACCTCGGACACTTGTTCTTCTATGACGTGTCGTAGGGTCGGACTAAGGGACGAACTGGACTCCGGCGGGTTGGAGATAAGGGAGAGCTGGCGAGCAACTTCTTCCCGGACGAAAGCCTTGATCTCCGAGAGGAGGTTGGAATCGTGAAGAGGAGAGGTCAAGCCGGACAACGATTCCTGATGGGGAACAGGACGGCGGGTGAGGAGGCGTTGACGGCGGAGCTCGTCATAGCTTTGGCAGAGTTCAATAACTTGGCCAACAGTCGAGGGGCTCTTTGAAATCAGCATCTGAAACGCATCCTCGTCGATGCCCTTCAGGATATGCTTGATTTTATTGCCCTCAGTCATGGATGCATCGACGCGTTTGCAGAGAGCGATGACATCTTCGATGTAGCTCGTAAAGGTCTCACCAGGCTGCTGAGAGCGCGACTGCAGACGCTGTTCGGCACGAAGCTTTTGAACAGCAGGGCGGCCGAAGACCTCGCTGAACTTTGTCTTGAACACAGTCCAGCTTGGGACTTTGCTTTCGTGGTTGCGAAACCACAAGTGGGCAATTCCGGTAAGGTAAAAAGGGACGGTGGTCAATTTCGTGGTGTCATCCCATTTGTTGTTAAGACTGACACGTTCGTATGATGATAGCCAGTCATCAACGTCGTGGTCATCAGCACCGCTAAAGATGGGAGGGTCCCGCTGACGGAGTGTGCCGGGGCATACGGAGGACTGGGGAGCAGGTGGTGGTACGCTCGTGGCGCTTGCGGAGGTCATGATGGCAGGGAGGATTCGGCTGCGCAATTCCAGGATAACAGGAGACCCAGCAAACCTCCACCAATTATGACAAGGAAGTCTAGCACGGCTGTGGATGGCACGAAGGACGCCGACAGGAATACACAACAGCGTAGGTTTCGCCAGGAGCACCAGGAACAGCGTCGAGCACGAGCCCCACTACAGTAGCGCTGGCGATTCGGCTGCGGAGCTCTACACGACGCACTTCTTCTTCCTTACACTTGGTATATAGAGGCCGCCAATCCAGACACTCGAATGCTAAACATAATGTGACCAAGATATATATTTTCTAATTAAAAAAAATTGGTGCACCTAAAAAAACAAAACAAAAAAAACCACCCTGTATATTTTCCACCAGCGCAGTGGAATTTTTGCCTCTTCCCAGGACATTCAATCTCTAGAAGTCGTGAAAGCGCACATTCAGAAGAGACGATGAGCAGGTAACTGGGCAGTACCATTATTTGGACACTCATGTTCTGCGATAGTTTCAAACGAGCCACCTCGCCAGCGCAGATGTAACCGCCCTGCCTGACTGGTTCAAAACGCCGACGTGGCGTAGTTCGACAGCATCCACAACAGCAACCACGGAGCACTAATCACAAGTTTGGACTGACACAGCTATAGGCGACAGGAACCGCTGCGCTTCGTATAAAATAAAAGGACACAGACGGCTGATGCTTTCGGAGCGAGCCGAAAGCGTTTCGCGCGGTTGCATTCATTCGTCTTGTTTTAGAGCGAAGCTTCCTTTGCCTCTTCTCGTATCCGCCGTTTGACGCTCGTCTCCATTTTCTCGCTGAATATATTTGTGGATATAAATATAGAACTTGGACGACTGGGTATGTGTTGGATGCTGCCTCGTCGAATACGCAACTTGGGCCACTCTGGGCACGTGTCCGAATAAACAATTTGGTGCTGGCTGCTGTTTGGCCGATGGTAGACAACTTGGGTCGCTCTTTGTATATGTAACACTGTGAATGTGCCCGAACATATAACTCCGCGCTCTCGGTTCGTGCAACTCGTTATGTGCCGCCGGGTAAATGCCCCAGAATGTATGTGACATTGTTAAGTAAGGGGTAGTAAGCCTTAAATGTGTTGAGATGTGTGTCGTACTTCTCTGTGCATGCACCAACACTCTTCATGAATCGTGCATCGTGCATCGCCTTTATTAGAACTTTTGAAACAGACAGCTAAAATGTACTGGCGACCAGGCTGCGCCGGTGTCATCTGCTACTGCTGCTAACTCGCTAACTCAAAGAAGCTTTGCGTCATCTACATTGCAACATTGCGTTGGATATCTGCGTGTTTCTTCGTCGTCTTCTTCGTGGTTAGGGGTTAAAGCGTCACACTAATATATTACTTTTATCGTACGTTCATCACCATTCTCGTGGCCGACTGGCTAAACATGCTGGTCTTCGTGGGGGTGGGAGGTGGGCAGGCTCTGCCTTGGCGGGAGATTCGCACGTTTCTCACGTTAAGGAGTTGATCTGCCGCCGGGTGGTACTGCTGGTGCCTGTCCGGCCTTCCTCGATTGGGGGAGCTACGGGCAGGTCGCGGGGCCTTGCATAAGCGCAGAGGCACGGTTTCGGAATCCCGGGATACGTAGGGCTCCAGGCAGTCCCATTTTTTTAGCGGCTGGTATTTCGATCACGTCGCAGTGACTATATATACCACCGGTACTACCGGTGTCGTGATGGACCGGTTAAAATGCCGCTCTTCAAGGGAATGGCAGGGCGCGAACGTTTTTCCTGCTCAAGTATTTTTCAGTCTTCTGCGAGATTGCGGTCTCTTGCATGCCTTCCTTTTGGGGATTGCTAAGGGTAGGCTGTTACGGAACTTCCGGAATATCGGAATAGGAATACGCTGGCCAAGATTCCAGATTTTGCAGAAACTGTTCCTTAAATGGCTTTGTTCCCTAACTTGACTCAGTGGGTATATCGAGCTTATTCTGGCGAGACTTGGAGACTGGTATACGCTTACAATTGTAGGCTGCATTATTTACATATTTGAGTTATATCTGTGCTACAACTTCTTTAGTGTGTTGAAGCTTGTTTTATTTTTTTAGACTTCTGTTTGAAACGTGCCAGTTGAAACTCTTTTCTCGGGTGTAATCTACACCCAGACCTTGCAATACAACAGGGCGCATTCATTCGGCAAGCTCAGATGAACACCCTTCTAACTTCAGCGCCTTGTCAGAGGTCCACTCACTGAAAAATATCTCGCTGTATTCACTGTGGTGTCTATTGCAACGCAGCACAGATCATCATCAATGCAATCCAATAGCACCGCCCTCACTCAGATCCTCATTCCTCCAACCATTTATTTCCGCGGTGTGGTTGACCACCGCAAAAATCCTTCGCGACATACGGTTCTTTGTGGACTTTATTCGCCTATATAGAGGGTGTTTCAGCGAACACTTTCAAAAAAAAGTCATAGGCCTGCGCGGCACACGCAGCACAGTCACAGTGTAAGCTGGTGGAGCGGCTCAAGAGTAGCTCCAATTTTGGCACCACGCACAACAGGGTCTTTGCGGCAAAGTCTCTTCGTCTCGTTTTGGCGAGAATGGTCTGAACTGTCCGCCCGGCGTCGACGGTGAGCGGCGGCTTGTAATGCTCTGTGCACAGCAGTCTGCTGAGCGCGATGATGCCTGGTTGTAGCCGCGCACGTAGCTCTACGATTCGCTTCTTCAGCAGCGTTCGTACCTTGCGAGGAGACGCCATAACGTGTACCGAAGAGGTATCCAGAATACGTGACGCACATCTGACATCCCCTGATCCGTCGCATGGTACCTTCACTTAGTACCGACGTCAGAACCCATTTCAGTGGTTTTTGAGTGTTAATGTTCTTTCGCTGAGTCATTGTCATTTTTTCTCAGTCCCGGTCATGACTATGACTTCGACCAACAACCTTAGCCTTTCCCTTCCCCTAGTACCCAATCCGAACCTATTTCATTGGTTTTTGAGTGTTAATCTTTGTTCGCTGAGTGATTGTCATTTTTGCCGAGTCATGCTCATGACTATGACTTCAACCAGAATCCTTTAGTGTTTCCTTCACTTAGTACCCAAGTCCAAACCAATTGCATTGGTTTTCGGTGTTAATTTTTTCTGCTTAGCTATAGTCATTTTTGCTGAGTCATGCTCATGACTGACTACTTCCAGCATCCTTTAGGGTTTCCTTCAGTTAGTACGCACGTTCGAACCCACTCCCGTGGTTTTTGAGTGTTAATCTGTTTCGCTGGGTCATTGTCATGACCTACATGACATGCATCTCATGACATTTATGGCATGACCTATCAGTTGTGTTCGCCATACACTCCTGTCATACTATGCCAATTTTGGTACCTACCAAGTGAGTGAAACGACCATGAGAGCACCAAGACGTAGGCGGCTGTTTCATGACCTACATGACACGCTTGTCAGGACATTCATGATATATTGTCCAGGATGACATCACGAATAGGTCCGATGACATAGTCGCCATCAGGCACGGTTGCCGTTGATGCCAATTCGACGAAGGTTAGGGCTTTTGGAGGTAAGCGAACAAACACTGTAGTGCAGAGGGTGTTCGGTTGTTCTGGGCGAACGTCTGAAAGAAGAGGAAGCTCGAGGCATAGCGTACGGTGGAACAGTCGATGAGGGCAGAATGCGTCGTCGGAAAGTCGAGCCCGAAGATTAGGTCATGAGGACAACTGGTCAGCACGGTGAACAGGAGTGCAACTTGGGGGCCAGCAATTCCTATGCGACCAGTGCGCATACCCCTGACGGCAACACTGGCGCCATTGGCGACGCGTACGGCTCGAGTGATGGCAGGCGTTAGAACTATTTTGAGGCGACGACAGAGGCTAGCTCATTATAGACACTTGGGCTCCAGTATCAATCAATGCCGTCAACGGGACACCCCGCACCTCCACCACAATGTTACGCGAAGGACGAGTCAGTAATTCGAGCAACTATTTCCAGGTGATATTGTCACGAGCGGCGATCCTGTGGTCGGTGCTTGGACCGTGACGACGACGACGGGTGGTTTTCTGGTGTGCACGCGCTCTCCTGAACGATTGCTGCAGCGTGCGCCTTACCCTGTAAATTTATCCATTGTACATATATTCTCCCCGTAACATCTTTGGTGGACGTGCGGGGTACGCTCGCTACAACACCGGGAACTGGATGTTCGCAGCGGACGGCGCGTTGCTGCCACCACAATGACCAACCAAGCGACCCAGTGTGAGCAAGACCCGTCACCGGTCATTCTCTTGCACCCTCGTGATCCCGGGACATTCAACGGCACAAGCGGCGTGGACGTCGATGCATGGCTGGCAATGTATGAGCGCGTCAGCCGCACTAACAAGTGGGACCCGACCATAATGCTGGCGAATCTCATCTTCTATTTGTGGGGCACTGCGCTACTCTGGTTCGAGACGCATGAGGCAGATCTTACGAGTTGGGACGTCTGTAAGCAGAAATTACGCGATCTATTTGGGAGACCTATCGCACGACAACTAGCGGCCAAGCAGGAGCTCGCAATTCGTGTTCAGACGTCCACGAAGCCATACATCTCGTATATTCAGGATGTGTTGTCTCTGTGCAACAAGTTCGACAAGGACATGCCTGAAGTGGACAAAGTGGGCCACGTACTGAAAGGCATAGCCGATGACGCATTCAATCTGCTACTGTGTAAGAACTGTTCAACGGTGGAGTCGGTCATCGCTGAATGTCGTCGTTTTGAGCTGGCCAAAAGTCAACGTATCACTCACCGCTTCGACCGACTTCCCAATACGGCTGCCACGTCCTCCTGCGAAGGTTTAGCCACGCTTCGGCAAGCGCAAGCTCCAGAAAACGTCACCAGGATCGTCCGTCGAGAACTCGAGGCCATGGCACCCGTTACCCCTCATGACGGTATGCAAAGCAACAACATGGCTCCGATTTCGCTAATTCAGGCCGTTGTTCGCCAAGAGGTCGCGAATATGGGCATTTTACCCACATTTGATAACGGTCATGCTGCTACCAACCCGGTCGCCCCTGTCGTCACTGCTGCAAGACCGAACACGACCTTCAGGCTACGTTATCGAAATCCAGCCGATTGGCGCACACCTGATGACCGGCCCATCTGCTTCACGTGCTCTAGGATTGGACACATCGCCCGCCATTGCCGCAGCCGCTGGCCCACGTCCTATCGACCAAACATTTACAATCGCCCGGACCGTGCACCATATGCCCCGTCGTTCTGTCCTGAGGCCTCAAGTGCTGAACGTCCTCCTAGGGAAAACTCGATCAGCCGCTCACCATCGCCCCAGCGCCGTCAGTCCCGCTCGCCCCAACCTCGCCGCTCTCGGTCTCGCTTTGGCTGCTTCTCGGAAAACTAGCCAGTGCAGCCCCCGGAGGTGACGCTGCATTTACGACCCGGCCTGAAAATCCTCTGATTGTCCGTTATACCCGATGCAACCTTCTTGAAGTTCTGGTTGATGGTGTAGCAGTTACCGCTCTTGTTGATACCGGTGCACAAATTTCTGTAATGAGCTGTAATACCGGCGCCGCCTCCAGAAACTCCTGACGCCCGCGACTTCACCTACCGTCCGAGTAGCCGACGGGAGTGCACCTGCCGTACTTGGAATGTGCACTACACGCATCACTATTTCTGGTCGCCACACATCTGTTCTTTTTGCTGTTCTAGAACAGTGCCCCATGACCTCATCTTGGGAATCGACTTTCTGTCCACACACGCTGCCCTTATCGACTGCTCCGCGGGCCTTCTCCGGCTAGAACTTCGTTCGTGCCCCGACAACGTCGATGCCGGCCCACCCCGCCTACGCTCCGTCGAGTTTCTTCGACTGCGTCCGCAAGCCGCAGTATACGTCCAGCTTTCAGCCTTTCCGCCCCTACCCGACGGCGACCACGTTGCCTGCCCTATTCCTGAGGTCGCCATGACACGCAACGTCGCGCTCCCCTATACGGTGGTGACAGTTACAAACAACGGCACCGCCTTTCCCATCCTCAATTTTGGCTACTCGACGCAAGTTCTTCCTCGCGGCATATCACTCGCTCATCTGACCCCATTGGCCGGCCACACGGTTTCTGCCCTGACCACAGAACCTCCACCGGATTTTTCACCGCCGTCATCGCAGTCAGGTTCGTCCTGCGACCACTTCGCCCGCATGATATCAGGAGACCTCGCTCCGGCAGAGTCCGCTTTCCTTCGCAGCGTGCTGGTTTCCTACCAGGATATCTTTGACTTTGGCGACCGTCCTTTGGGCCAGACTTCCTTCGTCACCCATCGCATTCATACCGGCGATGCGAGTCCTATTCACCGACGGCCTTACCGTGTGTCAGCTCCGGAGCGTGCTGTCATCCAACAGGAAGTGGAGAAAATGCTGGGCAAAGGCATAATTGAACCCTCATGCAGTCCTTGGGCCTCTCCCGTCGTACTTGTGACAAAGAAGGACAATAGCTGGAGATTCTGTGTAGACTACCGCCACCTCAACCAGATTACCAAGAAGGATGTGTATCCTCTCCCGCGTATTGATGACGCACTGGACTGCTTGCACGGCGCCAGATATTTCTCTTCCATCGACCTCCGCTCAGGATACTGGCAAATTGCTGTGGGCGACCAAGACAGCGAGAAGACCGCCTTCGTGACTCCTGATGGCCTCTATCAATTTAAAGTGATGCCTTTTGGCCTATGTAACGCCCCTGCTACTTTCGAGCGCATGATGGACTCTCTTCTTCGAGGCATCAAGTGGTTCATATGCCTTTGCTACCTGGACGATGTTATCGTTTTTTCGACTACGTTTGCAAACCATCTCACTCGCCTGTCCACCGTCCTTGATGTTTTTCGCCGTGCTCATCTTCAGCTTAACTCATCGAAATGTCGCTTTGGGCACCGTCAAATCTGCGTACTCGGCCACCTTGTTGACGCTGCAGGCGTGCAGCCAGACCCTGACAAAGTCCGCGCGGTTAGTCAGTTCCCTACTCCACGGTCGGCCAAGGATGTCCGCAGTTTTCTTGGCCTGTACTCGTACTTCCGTCGTTTTGTCCAGAACTTCGCGGAAGTGGCCCGCCCTCTAACTGGCCTACTCAAGAACGACGTCGTTTTCACTTGGGGTCGTGACCAAGCGGACGCCTTTTCATCGCTCGTTGCCATCGTAACGACCCCACCTGTTCTAGCACATTTCGACCCGTCAGCCAACACGGACGTTCGTACCGACGCCAGTGGCCACGGTATAGGCTCCGTCCTTGCACAACAGCAGCACGGCCTCCACCGCGTGGTCGCCTATGCAAGCCGCCTTCTGTCGCCATCGGAGCAAAATTACTCTATCACAGAACGCGAGTGCTTAGCACTCGTCTGGGCCGTCGCAAAATTCCGTCCGTACTTGTATGGCAGGCACTTTTCAGTTATTACAGACCACCATGCGCTTTGCTGGCTTTCCTCGCTCAAGGATCCCACTGGTCACCTTGGCCGTTGGGCACTCCGCTTGCAAGAGTACTCATTTTCTGTTTTCTACAAATCTGGACGGCTTCACCAAGACGCTGACTGCTTGTCACGATACCCGGTCGATCTCCCTGATACACTGGAAGATGAACCTGACACCTTTGTTCTGACCATTACAGACTTCGTCCACATAGCTGACGAACATCGCCGCGACTCATCTTTGCGGCCTATTATAGACGGTCTCAACTCACCACACCCTGACCCTTCCCTACGGATGTTTGTGCTCCACAATGACACCTTAAACCGCTACAACGCCCGGCCTGACGGCGCTGAACTCTTGCTTGTTGTTCCCGCGCATCTTCGCTCTACTGTTTTGCGCCAGCTTCACGATGCACCGACGGCCGGACACATAGGCGTGTCACGCACGTATGATCGCATCCGCAGGCGCTTCTTTTGGCCTGGTCTCTACCGTTCTGTGCGACAGTACGTTGTGGCTTGTGACCTCTGCCAGCGACGCAAGACTCCTGCCCTACTGCCTGCTGGCAGCCTTCAGCCCCTCGACATCCCTGATGAACCATTTTTCCAGGTGGGACTCGATCTTCTAGGGCCCTTTCCCATGTCAACCACTGGCAATAGATGGGTTGCAGTTGCTACTGACTACGCAACGCGGTACGCTGTTACACGAGCACTTCCCACCAGCTGTGCTACTGATGTAGCCGATTTCCTTCTTCACGACGTCATCCTGCGCCACGGTGCTCCTCGTCAGTTAATCGCGGACCTCGGCCGCTGCTTCCTGTCTAAAGTAGTTGACGACATTCTTCGTTCTTGCAAAACCAATCACAAGTTCACCACTGCGTACCATCCACAGACAAACGGCCTTCTGAACGCCTCAACCGTACTCTCACAGATATGCTTGCTATGTACGTGTCTGAGGACCACCGAGACTGGGACATTAACTTGCCTTTTGTGACCTTCGCCTACAACTTTTCTCGTCAGGACACAGCTGGCTATTCCCCTTTTTATCTACTGTTTGGCTACGACCCACCATTGCCTATGGACACCATACTTCATGCTCACGCAGACACATCCTCTGCCTATGCTCGTGATGCTCTTGCCCGTGCTGACATCGCCCGTCAGGTTGCCCGCGATCGCTTGTCGGCTTCACAGGTCAATAAAAAATGTCCCTATGACCGCCGACACCGGGAGGTGAACTTCCCTCCAGGATAGCTCATCTTGCTGTGGTTCCCGTCACGTCGCGTTGGCCTATGCGAAAAACTCCTCTCCCGTTATGCTGGCCCTTACCGCGTCGTACGCAAAGTCACTAACGTGACCTATGAAATCGCTCCGCTAAATCCTACGTCGGCCTCTGCAACAATCGCGAGTGACATAGTCCATGTCTCGCGCCTTAAACCGTACCACTCTCGGCCCGGGTCCTAATTGCACCGGGACGGTGCTTCTGCCGCCGGCGGGTAATGTCACGAGTGGCGATCCTGTGGTCGGTGCTTGGACGATGACGACGACGACGGGTGATTTTACGGTGTGCACGCGCTCTCCTGAACGATTGCTGCAGCGTTGTGCTCTTTACCCTGTAAATATATCCATTGTATATATATTCTCCCCGTAACAATATTTACAACTGTGGTTGCAGCGCTGACCGGTTAGATTCACAGCGCGAGCCCAGCTCATTCTTCGTCCTCATTTCTCGAGTGATGGCGCCCGCGCGCCTCGTTCAAACAGTCAAATACCACACACGTGTAGCAATATCCTTTATGTTCGTCATATACTCTTGTCATAGTACGCCAACTTTGGTACACATCAAGTTAACGATACGACCATGGGAGCACCAAGACGTAGGCGGCTAGATAGATACTGTCAAAGTAGCAAATGTTCGCCAAGAGGAGGAGGAGGAGGAATAAACATTTATTTCGGAACCAGCACTTTAAGATGGCCGAGCCTAAGCATCCCATGAGGGGACGTCGAGGGCTTGCCTCGCCGCCGCCTCACGGGCGTGCTGGGTCGCCCAGGTTCGGTCGACGAGGGCGGAGCTCCACAGAGCCTCACGCAACCTCGACGAGAGGGTCGTGGTGTTAGTTTGTGTGTACTGTGCTGGGCACTCCCACAGAATATGCGGAAGCGTAGCCGGGTGAGTGCCACAGCACCGGCAGTTGGGGGTATTGTAAACTTCAGGGAATATAAGGTGGAGGCGGGCGGGTGAAGGGTACGTATTTGTTTGTAGCAAACGCAGGGTGGTAGCCTGCGCCCGGCTGAACTTGGGGTGAGGTGGGGGGAAGGTTCGGCGACTAAGGTAAAATGCCTTAACGAGATCGTTGTAAGTAGTCAGATCGTTGTAAGTAGTCAGAGGAAAAGAATTTCGCATCCCGTAGTCTATCAAGGGTGTCGTCGATCCGCGGAAGTGGATAAACATCCCGCTTTGTGACGACGTTCAACTTCCGGTAATCCACGCAGAAACGCAAGGTCTGATCATTTTTCTTTACTAGCACCACGGGCGAAACCCACGGGCTTGTCGACGGTTGAATTACGTCGTCTCTCAGCATTTCTTCAACTTGGTTTCTGATGACCTCTCTCTCTTTCGGTGCCACTCGGTAGGGATGCTGGCAAATAGGCCTGACAGCTTCGTCGACAATGATACGGTGTTTGGCGATGGATGTTCTCTGGACTTTGGATGACGTTGAGAAACACGTGGCGAATTCTCGTATAAGGCTTTCTATTTGCTGCTTCTGGATCGGTGATAGTGCTGCTTCGATCTTGATGGATGCGAGTATGGAGTCTACGTTGTCAGACTTGAGTGCATGGTGCTGCCTCGGAAGGGTTCAAATTCATAATCTGGACATAATCATTAAAGCGGGCAATGACAGTTCCCTTCGCAATATGCTGGACTTCATTTCCAAAGTTAGTGACAAAGACATTAGAACACCCACCACGCAGCCGAACAAGACCTCTGGCCATACAGATCCCTTTTTCGAGTAAGAGGCCAATGTTACTGTCTGCTATTCCTTCATAGTCGGTGAACACGTTGCTTCTTACGGCGACAGCTATGCTGGATCTTGGGGGTATCGTGACGTCGTCGTCTATAATCTGGAGCGCATCGAATTGTTCTTCACACTCGAACGTAGCGATGGCGTGCTTCGTTGAGAACGACACACAAGATTCCTGCAAGTTGATTACTGCACCGTTCGCCTGCAAAAAGTCCATTCCAATAATTAAATCCCTCGAGCACTCTGACAGGACAATGAAAGTAGCGACGTATGTGAAGCCACGTATTCCAATTCTAGAAGTGCACCTGCCCATCGGGTCGATAAGGTGTCCTCCGGCTGTTCGAATTTGCGGTCCTCTCCAAGGAGTCAGCACTTTCTTCAGTCTTCTGGCAAGTTCTTTACTCATAACTGTATGGTCTGCGCCTGTGTCTATTAAAACAGTAATTTCGTAGCCGTCTACAACCACACACAAATCGGAAGTAACGTCGCTGTTTCCGCAACTGCTCTCGAGTCTGTCGTTACATTTCGTAGTCAGCGCTGGAGGCTCTGTTCTTGCGTCGACAGCGGCCTTACCTCCACAGGTCGCCGGTATTAGTTTTCCCGACGCGGGCATTGGGAACTTCGCCTCGGGGAGCTTGAGGATGGACGCGGGCTCGGTGATCGATACCGCAGTGGTACTGTTGACCGAGATTGGTGTTGCTGTGAAGTATGAGGGATTTGGCGCGTTGACAAATACTCCCGGATTTTAAAAGGACGTTCACCGTTTCTTGGGCAAGGAGCGTTGACGGAAAAACCACGAAGTCCCGCTCTGCGGTACTCGAACATCCGGTAGAGATGACCAGCTTCGCCACAGTGGTAGCACAGTGGGTTTCTATCAGGAGTGCGCCATATGTCAGCCTTCCGCAATCTTGTCTCAGGCGGAGGCGGCGTGAACTGAGGTTCGGGTACATGGGTAGGTGCTGTGACGAAAGTACGTCCAGGCGTTCCTCCGAGTACCTCGGCGTACGATACAGTCGGCCGTACCGTTGGTGACGCTTGTGGCTGTGCTTGTGGGTGCTGTTCGCGGACTGCTTGTCTCACGCTTCACGAACCACTTCTGCCAATGAAGAGACCGCTGTAGGGCCATTGTTCAGCTGTTGCTTCTGGAGCTCTTCTCGAACCACAGACCTTACTAGTTATCGTAAGACATCGACGCCATTCCCGAACACCGTTGATATAGCGTCCACAGATGCGACATTCATATCGCGGTTGTAGAGCCTCGCTCGCTGTTGGAGTGTCCTTTCCATAGTTGTCGCCTCGGCACGGAATTCGGCAACGGTGCGTGGAGGGCTTCGAACCAAACCGGCAAAAAGCTCCTGCTTCACACCGCGCATCAGATGCCGAAGCTTCTTGTCCTCGCTCATGCTCGGATCGGCCCGGCGAAATAAGCGCGACATATCTTCGACATACATTGCCACGCTTTCGTTGTTTCGTTGGCTTCTTGCTTGCAAAGCGGCTTCAGCTCTTTCCCTGCGGTCTGTGCTCGAATACGTAGCTAGCAGCTCCCGTCGGAAGTCATCCCACGACCGGAGGGCAGCTTCATGGTTTCCAAACCACGTTCGTGCAGAGTCTTGCAACGCGAAGTAAACGTTGCGGCGCTTCCGATCTTCGTTCCATTCATTGTAGTGCGCCACACGCTCAAAGCCTTCTAACCAGTACTCGGCGTCTTCAAAAGTGTCGCCGTGGAAAGGCTTGGGCGTCATCGGCTGATCAACGACGACGTGGGTTGAGGCGGTCTGGGATGTCATTTCGGTATTGGCTGCTGCTGCTATTCTAGTTGGCTCCGGCAAAAGAGAAAACTCGGGTCGCTCACCACGTAGGCGACGGCTCGTGCGCTGGTGGACAGGCGTGAGCTCGTTGGGTCCGAGTTGGCGTGGCTCGGGGCTGCTTTCTTCAACTCGAATGGGGCTGGAAATCATACCCCGCACCTCCACCAGATTTGTAACGAATGACTCAAGGACTTCTAAGATAACTATTTATTGGGGCTAACTTGTGCCCAGCAAGTAAATAAATTAAATAACTACAGCGTCCAAGCAGGAGATCAACAAGCCTTCTTTTTCTCGAGCGGCGCTTCACTTCCTCTTCTTTTGGCGACCGTCACATATATCCCCGTGCGTGCGGCGAATGCACGTGCCATTACGTCTTCGTCTTTGTTCTCCTAACACGCCGCTGTCCTCTTCGAGGGCGCACGAACCTGCGCGCGTTATTTAAAGACGGTTTTTGTCTTGTGTCAATATTTGTGAATATTGTAAACGTGTGTAAGGTTGGAATAGAACTTGGGCCGCTGGGTATGCGCTGGTTGCTGCCTTGTCGAATACGCAACTTGGGCCACCTGGGTACGTGTCTGAATAAACAATTTGCTGCTGGCTGCTGCCTGGACTGTAGTAGACAACATGGGTCACCGGTGTTTATGTACCACTGTGAATGAGCCCGAACATACAACGTGCACGCGCTCGGTACTTTTCAACTCGGTGTGTGCCTATACCGGGTAGGTGTCCAATTCCCACCCAATCGAAAGTACGTGTCACTGTGACGCGAGGGGCCTTAAAGGTGCGTAGATCTGTGTCGTACTTCTCTGTGCATGTAACTTTCATCAACACTCTTCGTGCATTATGCATCGCCTTAGGTAAAACTCGTGAGGCAAACAGCTAAAATGTACTGGCGACCAGGCTGCGCCGGTTTCATCCGCTACTGCTGCTCACTCGCTAACTCAAAGAAGCTTTGCGCCATCTACATTTCAACATTGCGTTGGATATCTGCGTGTGTCCTCCTCCTCGTCTTCGTGGTTAGGGGTTAAAGCGTCACACTAATATATTACTTTTATCGTACGTTCATCACCATTCTCGTGGCCGACTGGCTAAACATGCTGGTCTTCGTGGGGGTGGGAGGTGGCCAGGCTCTGCCTTGGCGGGGGATTCGCACGTTTCTCACGTCAAGGAGTTGGTCTGCCAGTGGGTGGTACTGCTGGTGTCTGTCCGGCCTTCCTCTATTGGGAGAGCTACGGGCAGGTCGCGGGGCCCTGCGTAAGCGCAGAGGCACGGTTTCGGAATCCCGGGATACGTAGGGCTCCCCACAGTCCCATTTTTTTTTTAGCGGCTGTTCTTTTCATCACGTCACAGTGACTTACCACCGGTACTTCCGGTCTCGTGATCGACCGGTTAAAATGCCGCTCCTCGAGGGAATGGCAGGGCGCGAATGATCTTTCCTGTTCTAGTGTTTCTCATTATGGCGGATGCTAAGGGTAGGCGACGTCGTTGAACTGAACAGCCGTTGCGGAACTTTTAGAATCTCGGAATTTAAAACAACTTATCGTTTGATTTACTCAAATTTCCTAGATTGAGCCATTCGATATGTGCTACTGGGCAATGAGGTATTAACTGAAAATGTCTGACGGAAGCTCACGTACGATGATCGTCTGGCTCGTGCGGTTGTCCAGCGGTGACGGCGTTCAGTCGTTTCGAGGCGACATAGACGGACCAAAGGTGGGGCTAAATTTTATGCTCTCGCATTTAAACTTTTCATGATTATTCGCGCCGTCGCGCTGGAGGTGTGTGGGGTAGGGGTTAATGCATACCGATGTGCCCAAACCCGATTGTCCTCCGTGTTCGCCCACGTCGCTCACTACGTACACAAAGCTCCGAAGTAATGTCTGTGCCAGAGTATACGGGGTGTCACAGGTACAATGCGTCGTGCGTTTAAAATAGACGGCCCATTCTACGCGAAGATCACCAAGTGCACACTATCCACAGTCGAATGGAGTAGCCGCCGGTAATTTTTATGTTGAAGTCATTCAATCTATCAAATATTCGCTATGGGCAATTTCTTTTTTTTCATTACCGCTCCGAATGCCGTGCGGTCAGTGACGAATTTCTAGGAAATTGAAAGAAACTTAAAGCTGGCATGTTTTAAGCATGGTAGTTTCTGCCCGTTCATTTCCTCCGGCTGCTAAAGAAAGCCCGCGAAAAATGAAGATTATAACGCGACTAACCGTCCTCGCGCAACGGAGCGGGGAGGAGGTGCGCATTGAGACCCTCTAGTGCTGCGCCGGCGCGGGATGTGTGAACTCTATTTTGCGTTTACTGTGTGGTTGTGCCACTGCTTTGTGAAACGTGAGAGAGGCCACTGATCATGCCATTTAGGTGTCGTATGCAAAGGCGCCGCGCAAACTACCCCAACGAGCCGCAGCTGCCACCCGTGAGGAAGAAAGCCGCCATCATAAATTTTTACGGGCAATACCATGCAAGGAATACGAAAGGATCAGCTTTGCAGAAGTAGGTGAAGTTATTTTGAACAGCTCTTAGATAGGTGAAGTACACATTACTTTAAAAAAGGAAGATCACGTGGCTGTCCGTGAAACACACTCTCGCTTGATTTTTCTCGACAGTGTTACTCTTGGCATTTCCTGTAAATAACAATCATTGGAGATTTAGCGGTAAATACAAGAGAGATGCGTTAGCATAATGTCACACCTCTTTTACGTCCCGGATCCATGATTCAAACCGCGTTCACCGTGTTGCAAAGTGTTGTTCGGGAGCTCACAAGACACACGGAGTGCCTGTTCGAGACGCCAAGTGCTTGGGGCCTCCCAAATCATTCGTTGTACAGGTCGCGCACCGCTTCGCTCGCACTAGAACCGGGACAGAATTACGCCTTCGTTATACAGGTTATTTCGTCGTAGAGGCGCTTGAATGGATGCATACAGGGCGTTTCACTTTACTTGGGTCAAACGTTAAAGATATGCAAATTCCACGTCGCTGGACAGAACCGAGGTAATGTTGTTTGCCGTTGCTTGGAGCTACTCGGATTATTTTTTTTTACAATCCGCCTAACTACACAGTTTTAATTATTTAATCAACTTCTAAATTATTATAGTTAGATGAAAAGTGTCAGTGAGAAAACTGTAGAGCGACATGAGAAACTGTCGATACAGCGTTCTGTTGCTCAATACGTTGCTACATAAAAGTGTTTTTCCGAGCGTTAAAGATTCCCGCAAATACACGCAAAGAGCCTCGAGCGGCCAGTCGCGCGACAATTTTGATGCATATATGTGCATTCCTATTCCCTCTCTACCTAACCACTTGACGGAGGTTCCCATACTTCACACACGTACTTTTTTTTTCGACTTTGACGCTCCTAATGCTAACGAATTTAAAATATTAGGAGCGGCGTTTTTCTTTGGCTCATCTTGCTGGCCACTGACTGACTGCAGCATTCCAAAAGACGCCACCGAGAACTGTGCCTTCTTTTTGTCAAGCTTCGAATGCGGTATCGCGGCTAGAGGCATACACATTTGTTTGTTTGAGTTTAGCTGAACAGTGTTTTCTTTTCTCGCAGAACGAACGCTAGGCTTCCATTAGGGGCGAACAAACAAAAAATGTCCAAAACTGATGTAGACCCCACTTCGGTCATTCTTGTGCCCGCGACGTTAAAGCCACAGTTCCTGCTATTTCACATCAGTGTAGTAGACACAAACAAAGTAAGTGTTCGTAATTGACTCCAATTCCTGTCGTGCTATGTGCTGCAAGCGACGGCAGTATAGGTAGTGATATAACGCTCCACTAAGAAATTCGTATTTTCTCAGGTATGTGCTCGGTATTTCAAGACGTTCGTCAGACGCACAAGACGCCTCCGACGACTCAGTTTCTTACGCCCTCGGGTCATTTCTTGCTGCAGTGCGTTTTCATCATAAGCAATAAGTAAAAAGAATGCCTTTAATTGTCGTCGGCCGCCAACGGAGCTTCTTTCATTTTTTGCGCTTGTTAGCACAATGGTGATCGAAAGTATAAACGTTGTCATGATTAGTTATATTTACAGCTATTCATGTTCAATTTATGCCGAGTGTAGTTTAGTCTGTCCAACGGGGCTCATCATCGCCGCGGAGACGTCGTGACAGTCCATGTTGAAAAACAGAACAGCTGGCAAAACGAGCACGATCGCTCGCGGCTCCAAAAAGAAAGCCATCGCAGAACATCGCGAACTGCGAGAAGTGTCAGACTACGATGATGACGTCACCGTCGGATCTTTCAATCATGTCTAGAAGGTGTTGGGTGAGAGGCTTTGATGCGGTGACGAACGGAGATCAGCGGTTACCGCAACGCATGCGCATAAGTACGCGTCGAGCGAGCGCTTTGTGGCTTCGCGAAGTAGCTATACCACGCAAAAAGATTAGCGCAAGTCACCGTGCAATGAGCAGAACGACAAAATTGCGGCGCGTGCCGCTATTGCTCCAGAGCACACTGATAACGATCGAGGTGGTCAGGCATGATTCAAGGTTCAACGCGGGGGCGGCCGACAAGTGACGCATCAGATCGCGTTCAGAATGCGGGCTTTAGGATGGGCTGAACTTTCTGCCGGCGACTCCCGCTTTGCAACATGGATCGTTCCTGGCTCTCTGATTACCGGCGTGTCCGGGAACAAGAGCGCCTGGTAGTCGTGATTTCGACGCAGCAGTGAAAAGTCATGTGGCTAATAATTTTAAGTTGCAGCTGTATTCCCGCGGATTCTGCAGGGCGACCGGTCTTTCCAAATGCTCGATGTCCAGCACAGCCTTCGAGAACGACGAGGTGAGCCGGACTTAACGCGGTGCTCTCGCGAATCGTAGTTAAATCGAACGCAGGCGACGAAACTTTCGCGTGGGTATTTTAGTGTGACGGAGGAAGGAAAAGAGTCGCAGTTTCGCCCGAAAGGCGAACCATGGATTGCGATAGCGTACTAGTGGACAGCCATACGAAGTAAGGATAGTAGCTTTATCGGCCGTCTAAACTTGTAAACATAGGCATACGAACTATATTAACAAGCATGGTGTCACGCGCGCACAAGCAAACATGAACGCATCTCACTCGATGACCGCGGAAACTTGCTGTGACAACACTGTAGTGAGT
This sequence comes from Dermacentor silvarum, assembly GCF_013339745.2. NCBI lineage: Eukaryota > Metazoa > Arthropoda > Arachnida > Ixodida > Ixodidae > Dermacentor > Dermacentor silvarum. The sequence goes on along the minus strand of NC_051164.1, from coordinate 72,559,761 downwards.
AAGCGCGGTAGCAGCAGCGAGCGAATGTGTGCCCTAGTTATGGCACGAAGTGTCGTAGACAAAACTACTGTTGATTCTGTGGGCCCACCAAGACTCTGAAATTCTCAGCATTCAGCACGATGTCACAACTCGAAGAGCAAAACAAGAAACCGGACCTTCTGCGGTGCTATCGTGCATCGTAGTTAAATGTGGCATTACGTAAAGTGAAGTTTCCTTTGTGCAAAAATGTAGCAGCGTCCACATTTGTTTACGAGGCAGGCCTTTATGCCGCACAGTACCAGAAAGCTCTCTTGCTGAGTTCTGCCTTGAGCTGCCAAAAACGCACGCGCGCGCACATGCATGCACAGGCACACAAATAGGTATTTCTATATTCTCTAAATATACCTTGAGCATATTTTAACCTTAAGCGAAATGCTTTCAGCACTGCCAAGATCGCGCTTCATAGTTATGTTTTTCTGACATGATATTGTGATGCGCAGGAAGTAGGAAACTTTAAGACTATTGTTCCATACTTTTTCTTAAATGTGTAGCATTTGTAATCCGTCTGCATGTGCTGTAGATTATCCTCGTTTGAAGGTCTTTTAATATATTCGTGATCAATTCACGAAAAAGTCTGAGTTAATGATAGCCTGCAGGTGCTGTGTACCAGCCCGAGACTGATTCTGGTGAGATAGTCCGAGTGAGTCTGACCGAGTAGAACTATGATGAGTCTGAGTGCTAGTGAATTCGCCTGAGTAGAATTCTGAGTAAAATTTCGGGCGGCTTGAGTCCGAATGAGGGCTCGCGAATATAATTTCTGCGAGTCCGAGCCCGAGTGGGCACTAAGGTGTGAGTGAGTCCGACTGAGTTCCGCTTATTTCGCCGACCTATCGTAGTAGTCGTATCAATAGTAGTAGGGTTAATATCGCACATAACGAAGTAGATTTGAAATATTTCTAGTGTATACTAATATGTGACAAATACATACTTTTTCACGAGTATCAGATTTAACGAAGGTATTTTTGTCTCTGATTCGACTTCGTCACGAGCTTCGACAGTATTAACAGCGTGACTTTCGTCGCATGGGTTCTCTGCGCATTACGCATTCGAAGCAAGTTAGAATCGCCGATAATTACAAATGAGAGCCTCTCGGCTTGTTATTGTATTGTATTATTTTACATGGAACATCGTAGCCACATCCGAGTGCGTGAATCTTCCGCCTGTAGGTGGCGTGATCGGCAGTAGAGTTGTCCATAGGGCCGCGCCGCCGCAAGGCCCTCGTTGGTTTCAGCAAGCGCGTGGTTTCAGCAGTACGTGAATGAAGAAATGTGGCGGCAGTAGCGTTTCGTTAACTGAGTGGCTGAATGTAAGAAAAGAAAACCAATAGTTCACGAAGTATAACTAATTATTAAAATGTTCATCGGTGCTGTGGCGACATGGCACGGGTAGGAGGTGCCCATGTTCGTCCTCGATTCGATATCTGCAAAAAAAAAGTATTATAACCCGTATGAGCCACACCTTTTTCTCAGCGGCCACAGACGCTGGGCCGCTTACTTCCTAGTTGTACAAAAGCAACACTACATTTTTACTACATATGACTCTTACTCCCACATCCTCAAACGATCCTAGACTAGACACACTCTCTCTCTCTCTCCGCTCCAACGAAATGACCACAGCGCCACCTCTCGGCGGACGAAAGCGTTATGTATCTCAAGAATTGCTGCGGTCCGTCACCGAAACGCAGTGACCACTTCTGTCGTGGAGCGGCGCTGCCATCGACTTTCTCAAGTCGAGGTGGAGTGTTGAGTGGACGAACGTTCTAGAATAGGGGTGTTATTAATCTTATTCCACTTATGTCCCACGAGGTGAGTAGAACATATCTGCAAAAATGTCCATCAGTAAAGACATTTGGGCTTGTTGGTACAACATGTGTGCAGATTTTCTTCATGTAGCGGAAAAGCACACGGACGTAGAAGAAGAACGGAGACACACACACAGGCGCTAACTTCCAACAGGCGCTAACTTCCAACAGGTTGTTGGAAGTTAGCGCCTGTGTGTGTCTCCGTTCTTCTTCTACGTCCGTGTGCTTTTGCGCTACATGAAGAAAATCTGCAAACCTGCAAAAATGTTTCACTTCGTAGAACCTGTATGGAACGATAATAATAGTGCAGATGCGCGCAAATAGTGTGCATTAAAAATTTTTTTTGAAGTGTTAGGCCAATTCATGTTGGAATATTTACAAATTTTCTTCAAATCACCCTCAGCGCCTCAGGCATTAGATAGCCAAGTGGTTACTGAGCCACACCAAATAGTCTAAAATTACATTTTCGATTCATTTCCTGCAATACTGCGGACAAAGGATCCAAGCAGGAGAGGGTGGTGTGCAAAAAAGTATATGAAGAAAGACATGGTGACAAATCAAGTCGGATACATCAGTAAGCGCCTGACAAAAATGGTGCTCAACTCTACAGTAGTAGCTGCGATTAGTTTACGAGTACAACGAAGTGCAGTTGGCCGAAACGGTTGGCTGCCAATAATAGTTACGTTGACTTCTGGAAGGCGGTTACAACTTCCAATCACAGGACATAAGAGGCAAAAAGGATGGGTAAAATGACAGAGTATTAGAGAATGCGATGTCAACATTATGATGGTCGTCGACGCGATTGAAGAAATACCGAGGTCCGAGAATTAGTTCGTTTTGAAGCGTGAGATTGTTGTATAATTTGACGGGGAAAAAGGAACACAAATGGGACTTGCATGATGCGATGCAGGAGAAGGAACAGCAAGTCAGGTTTTCATTGTTGCTGCACTGCAGTTTGGTTGTAATAAGAATATTTGGTTGAAAAATACCTCATAATTTTTAGATACATCATACACATGCACAGAAGCAGTCTTGCAAACATATTCTGTAACTGTAAATATGGAATTAAATTTAAGATATAAAGAATTAGGGCACTTGGCGCAATACATGAAGTTTCTACAGTACGATCTACTGTTAAACGGAACGCGTGAGTAGTTGAGCACATGCAAAATTTCCCAACAGTCAAGAGTACAATTGCCCGATTTTGCAGCCAGCACTAGCACTTAAGAGTGCCAGCAGAGTCGGAGCTGCTCATTACAGTGTCCCATTTAACCTTGCACCGGACTGTACTATAGCGCTCAGTATGAGCTACACCGCGGGAGCGCGTGGCCAAGTGCCCTGTAAGGTTGAACAGTGGCGCCGATCGTGACATGTTTTCGAGTTATCAGGGAAGGGTTTGGCTGTTCCTGTTAAAGCACCTATATATAAAAAGTAGCGCCATTCTTAGATCTTGCCGCCACCGCGCTCTCCCTGGCGTTTCCTCCTCGCCGCCTCCTGTCGCCCCAGCCTCCTCCGCTCCCCCATTGGCCAATCCGTGTCACGCGGAAGCACGCGTCGCGCTTTTGCATATTTTTTTCTTTCCAGCGCGCCCCGACCGCCATTTTCGGGCCTGTGCGACGAAAGTGCTGTACGCACAAACGGCTCAAACGTGTTAGGGACAAGAACTTCGTTGTGATGGCATGCTGCTGCGCCTTAAGTTGCCTCAACTGACAAGGCGAGGGCAAAAGGCTTTTTTTGTTTACCATCCGGTGAGCGCAAACACTTGCTGCACACTTGGTATTTGCGCCGTCTCGCATCGTCACGTTGCTACTTCCAAAACGGCATTATTAAGGCCAGTTACTGACTGACGAAGCAAAATTGCGCCTCAATAACTGCTCCGCAGGGCGCAATCGAAGTTTTCCGCGAATTTCCTCTGGTAGCGCGTTAGCTGTCGTCTGCCAAGGCAGGCCCGACGTAGGCGGCGCCACTGTCAATATCGCGTCTCGATCGCACTGACCGCGCCAATTGCGACAGCGGAACGGAGGAGGAGGGAAGTGGTTGGCGCTACTTTTTATTAAAGACGATAGTCTTTCTTGGGGAACTTAAACGCTGAAAATTTGGTCTGTCTGTCTGTCTGTCTGTCTGTCTGTCTGTCACCCGATTCAGCCACCCGGCCAAAGTTGGACCACTTGCTTACCGCCCACACTACTTAAACTGGTACGGCTGTTCATACTTGTGAACGTTATCGATCACAAAGTAAATATTACGCATATCTGAGGCGCAACATCACTAGGTAAGTATTAGGAGGTGTGTTCCTTTAATAGAAAATACATAGATACGTAACTCTAAAGACCCTAGTTTCTTAAGCTGCGCTGAAAATGCCATGCTATGCGCGCCGACGAACGACGTTCCCCGACTGCGCGCCGACGAGCGCCCTCTGCCATGGAGGAAGGAAACCCTCTGCACAAGCTCATGTTTCCCGATGTATTGCTAGATTGCGTCCATGTCTCACGCAGCGCCTCCTCAATTTTATCAATGCCAGCCAGATGCGGCCGATTCAACATTAAGGAAGCGCTGTCTGAGGCAGGGCAAACATAAATGGCTGCTTGATGAAATAATGCGGTAAAATGAAATCTGTTCAAACAAACCTTCATGCCAGGACGGAAATGGTACGAGAACAGCATCACGGGTGGCCGCGGATCAGACCAGCACTCATGTAGTACGGCCGGCAGAAGACTATCGTCTTTCGACGACATTTGCAGCGAAGCACGCAGATACGCGGCAAATTTTTATATATAGGGGTTTTAGTTCCTGCGATTGCGCATCGCCTCCACTTGCTTGCGTTCACGCTCGCCCTCGTTTTGCCCAGTGGTGATATTAGCTTCGAAAATGATAACGGCCGCCCTGGCTTGACGCCCAAACTTCGTGTTCGACAAGTCGAGCTTCACAAAACAGGTGATATCCAGCCTGGATATCACCTCTCATCTCTGTGTCTCTCTTTAATTATAAAACGCTTTTTTTCTTTTCCAATGTTTGTTCCCTCCAAGCATAGTCGCGCTTCAATCGCTGCTCCCATAACCATCATTGCTGATGTCGGTGACAATTTGTTCTGAACCGCTTTTCGCCCGAAGCTTCGCGACCTATATGTGAATCGACCTTGTTGAAGCTTTCAGGCCGGGCGCGCGCCGCCGCCGCCGCCGGCGACTGCGGCTGCGCAGAGGACTTTCAACATGGCTCTGAGGCGGAAAAAAAGAAAATATAAAGAAGTGAAAAGCGGGCGCTATCATCGTCCAATCGGAGATACAGGAGAGAGAGAAGCGGCGTTTATCAAAGGATGGCGGTACTTTTCTTATAAAGGGACTTTATTCCGGACTGATGCGCCGCGCACCTTATTGCGTGTAAGTGGCTGCGTGCAGTGCGCACAATGAAACACTAATACGTTCTTCACTTGGGAAAATGTCTTAAGTGCGAAACACTGAACGCCTGCGAATAGTTCCACTGTCCCTGAAGCAATATACTCAATGCCAAATAGCAGATATGACGCGGAGGTTGAATAAGACTATCAATTGTATCACCCAATTAGGCTTATACAGACGAAGGCCGCATCAGCGACGCCCCTCATAAACGGCACCCTCGTGCAACGACTGCTGCTCAGGACATGGATATCCTCGACGCCGCGCAGGCAAGTCCCTTCAGCACTGCCAAGGAGATCAGTGCTGGCGCTGGTGGGTCTGCAAGCGTGTCGACAATAAAAAACGACTAGCGGAAAAAAACAAACTCAGGAGCCACGTTGCGGCCCAGAGGCCGCGTCTCTCCGAGGCAAACGAGACGGTGCGTCTTAAGTTCGCGAACGAATACGTCTCCTGGACCGTCCACCTTCACGTCTACCTTGACAACACGCTGGGACCAAAAGCAACGCGTATGGCGCCCTGTAAACGACCGCTACGATCCCCTTTACGTGCAGCAAGTCGCATCGAGCAGCCGCACTACTGTCAATGTTGGAGGCGCAATGGCCCAAGATTGGCTTGGCGTTTTGCACCGTATTGAAGGACCGCTGACATCAGCAAGTTATTGTGACGTAGTTTATTGTGTAATGATCCCTTACGCGTTGAACGGGCCTTTTCCTGAAGGAGAATTCCTGCTCCAACAAGATCTGTCACCTGTCCACACTGCAAAGGTTGTTGAGGAGCTCCTGAACATGCGAGGGCCCCGGGGCGGTGTCTCAGGTGGGTCTCAGGGGTAGAATGAAGGTCGGGTTTTGCAAAACAGGATTGCACAGATCATCCGCTGATGAGCTATGGGGCGCTGTAGAAGAATGGATGCGCCTTCCGAAATGAACACAGTTTCATTGAGAATCTGTACGCGTCACTCCCGTCGAGGATGCAGAACGTGATTACCGTTCAAGTGGCTCTGAACCGCTACTATGGCGTGACGACCGCTCCATCTAATTTCTTTTCTCGTTACTCGTGTTTTTGCCTTTTAATATTTCCTTTCATAATAAAAATGTCATTATCTCTGTTGTTACTACAATTTTGCCTTCGTTTTTTATGCTTTTTGTTCGAGTCAGAGTGCACTATTCGCGTTGTTATTCATATAATTATCTTGACTAGGGCTATTTCCCTATGTTATTTGCTTTGTATTCCAATGAAATTGTTCGCGTAGCTCCCACATAAACTCCGCTATTCAAAATTTGATCGTTGGGATAGGTAGTGTCGAGGATGGGCCCCAAAGTACTCATTTGCTTTGGGGCCCATATTGTTGGTAATTAAAAAGTTAATTACCGTAACTTCGCTAATTACGCACGTAAGTGCGAAAATTGCTTGGTATATAGAGGCCGCCAATCCAGACACTCGAATGCTAAACATTACGTGACCAAGATATATATTTTCTAATTATAAAAACTGGGTGCACCTAAAAAAAAAAGAAAAACCCTGTATATTTTCCACCAGCGCAGTTGAATTTTCGCCTCTTCTCAAGACGTTCAATCTCTAGAAGTCGCGAAAGCGCACATTCAGAAGAGACGATGAGCAGGTAACTGGGCAGTACCATTATTTGGACGCTCAAATTCTGTCATAGTTTGAAACGAGCCACCTCGCCAGCGCTGATGCAACCGCCCTGCCTGACTTACTCAAAACGCCGACGTGGCATAGTTCGACAGCATCCACAACAGCAACCACGGAGCAGTACTAGCAAGTATGGACATTGGAACCGCTGCGCTTCGTATAAAATAAAAGGACACAGATGGCTGATGCTTTCGGAGTGGACCGGAAGCGTTTCACGTGGTCGCATTCATTCGTATAGTTTTAGAGCGATGCTTCCTTTGCCTCTTCTCCGCCGTTTGACGCTCGTTGCCATTTTCTCGTTGGATATATTTGTGGATATAAATATAGAACTTGGACGACTGGGTAAGTGCTGGATGCTGCCTTGTCGAATACGCAACTTGGGTCACTCTGGGTACGTGTCCGAATAAACAATTCGGTGCTGTCTGCTGTTTGGCCGATAGTAGACAACTTGGGTCGCTGGATGTATATGTAACACTGTGAATGTGCCCGAACATACAACTCGACGTCTCGGTTCGTGCAACTCGTTGTGTGCCGCCGGGTAAATGCCCCAGAATGTATGTGCCATTGTTAAGCAAGGGGTTAGTAAGCCTTAAATGTGTTTAGATATGTGCCGTACTTCTCATTGCATGCACTTATCTCCAACACTCTTCATGAATCGTGCATCGTGCATCGCCTTTGTTAGAACTTTTGAAACAGACAGCTAAAATGTACTGGCGACCAGGCTGCGCCGGTGTCATCTGCTACTGCTGCTAACTCGCTAACTCGAAGAAGATTTGCGTCATATACATTGCAACATTGCGTTGGATATCTGCGTGTTTCTTCGTCTTCTTCTTCGTGGTTAGGGGTTAAAGCGTCACACTAATATATTACTTTTATCGTACGTTCATCACCATTCTCGTGGCCGACTGGCTAAACATGCTGGTCTTCGTGGGGGTGGGAGGTGGGCAGGCTCTGCCTTGGCGGGAGATTCGCACGTTTCTCACGTTAAGGAGTTGATCTGCCACCGGGTGGTACTGCTGGTGCCTGTCCGACCTTCCTCGATTGGGGGAGCTACGGGCAGGTCGCCTTGCATAAGCGCAGAGGCACGGTTTCGGAATCCCGGGATACGTAGGGCTCCAGGCAGTCCCATTTTTTTTAGCGGCTGGTATTTCGATCACGTCGCAGTGACTATATATACCACTGGTACTACCGGTGTCGTGATGGACCGGTTAAAATGCCGCTCTTCAAGGGAATGGCAGGGCGCGAACGTTTTTCCTGCTCAAGTGTTTTTCAGTCTTCTGCGAGATTGCGGTCTCTTGCATGCCTTCCTTTTGGGGATTGCTAAGGGTAGGCTGTTACGGAACTTTCGGAATCTCGGAATAGGAATACGCTGGCCAACATTCCGGATTTTGCAGAAACTGTTCCTTAAATGGCTTTGTTCCCTAACTTGACTCAGTGGGTATATCGAGCTTATTCTGGCGAGGCTTTGAGACTGGCTTACGCTTACAATTTTAGGCTGCATTATTTACATATTTGAGTTATATCTGTGCTACAACTTCTTTAGTGTGTTGAAGCTTGTTTTATTTTTTGAGACTTCTGTTTGAAACGTGCCAGTTGGAAACGTTTTTCTCGGGTGTAATCTACACCCAGACCTTGTAATACAACAGGGCGCATTCATTCGGCAAGCTCAGATGAACACCCTTCTAACTTCAGCGCCTTGTCTCAGGTCCACTCACAGAAAAATCTCTCGCGGTATTCACTGTGGTGTCTATTGCAACACACCACAGATCATCATCAATGCCATCCAATAGCACCGCCCTCACTCAGACCCTCATTCTTCCAACCATTTATTTCCGCGGTGTGGTTGACCACCGCAAAAATCCTTCGCGACATACAGTTCTTTGTGGACTTTATTCGCCTATATAGAAGGTGTTTCAGCGAACACTTTCAAAAAAAGTCGCAGGCCGGCGCGGCACACGCAGCACAGTCACAGTGTAAGCTGGTGGAGCGGCTGAAGAGTAGCTCTAATTTCGGCACCATGCACAACAGGGTCTTCGCGGCAAAGTCTCTTCGTCTAGTTTTGACGAGAATGGTCTGAACTGTCCGCCCGGCGTTGACGGTGAGCGGCGGCTTGTGATGCTCTCTGCACAGCAGTCTGCTGAGCGCGATGATGCCTGGTTGTAGCCGCGCACGTAGCTCTACGATTCCCTTCTTCAGCAGCGGTTCGTACCTTGCGAGGAGATACCATAACGTGTACCGAAGAGTTATCCAGAATACGTGACGCACATCTAACATCTCTTGATCCGTCGCACAGTACCTTCACTTAGTACCGACGTCAGAACCGATTTCAGTGGTTTTGAGTTTTAATGCTCTTTTGCTGAGTCATTTTCATTTTTGCTCAGTCCTGGTCATGACTATGACTTGGACCAACAACCTTAGCCTTTTCCTTCCCATAGTACCCCATCCGAACCTATTTCATTGGTTTTTGAGTGTTAATCTTTCTTCGCCGACTCATTGTCATTTTTGCGGAGTCATGCTTATGACTATGACATTTATCATCATTCTTTAGTGTTTCATTCACTTAGTGCCTACGTCAGAACCCATTTCAGTAGCTTTTGAGTGTTAATCTTTGTTCGCCGAGTCATTGTCATTTTTGCTGAGTCATGCTCATGAGTATGACTTCAACCAGCATCCTTTAGTGTTTCCTTCACTTAGTACCCAAGTCCAAACCCACTTCAGTGGTTTTTGAGTGTTAATCTGTTTCGCTGGGTCATTGTCATGACATGCATCTATGACATGCATCTCATGAGATTTATGGCATGACCTATCACTTATGTTCTCCATGCACTCCTGTCACACTATGCCAATTTTAGTACCTACCAAATGAATGAAACGACCATGGGAGCACCAAGACGTAGGCGGCTGTTTCGCGGCCTACATGACACTCATGTCATATCATGTCATATCATTTATGTTCGTCATATAGTCTTGTCATGGTATGCGAATTTTGGTACATACCAAGTTAACGATAGGACCATGAGAGCACAAAGTCGAGGGCGGCTGTTTCATGACCTACATGACACGCTTGTCAGGACATTCATGACATATTGTCTAAGAGGACATCACGAATAGGTTCGACAACATAATGGCCATCAGGCACGGTTGCCGTTGAGGCCAATTCGATGAGCGTAGGGCTTTTGGAGGTAAGCGAACAAACGCTGTAGTGCAGAGGCTGTAGTGCTGTTCGGGCGAACATCTGAAAGAGAAAGCTCGAGGCATAGCGTACGGTGGAACAGTCGATGGGGGCAGAATGCGTCCTCGGAAAGTCGAGCCCGAAGATTAGGGCATGAGGGCAACTGGTCAGGACGGTGAACAGGAGTGCAACTTGGGGGCCAGCAATTATTATGCGACTAGTGCGCATACCCCTGACGGCAACAGTGGCGCCATTGGCGACGCGTACGGCTCGAGTGATGGCAGGCGTTATAACTTTTTTGAGGCGACGACAGAGGTTAGCTAATTATAGACACTTGGGCTCCAGTATCAATCAATGCCGTCAACGGGGCACCCCGCACCTCCACCACAATGTTGCGCGAAGGACGAGTCAGTAATTCGTGCAATTATTTACAGGTTATATTTACAATTGCGGTTGCAGCGTTGACCGGTTAGATTCACAGCGTGAGCCCAGCTCATTCTTCGTCCTCTTTTCTCTAGTGATGGTGGCCGCGCACCTCGTTCAATCAAATACCACACGCGTGTAGCAATATCATTTATGTTCGTCATATACTCTTGTCATAGTATGCCAACTTTGGTACATATCAAGTTAACGAGAGCAACAAAGTCGTAGGCGGCTAGATAGATACTGTCAAAGTAGCGAATGTTCGCCAAGAAATGCTTCGCATTTAAAATAAGTCAGGCAAGGAGACACAATCTCCCCAATGCTATTCACTGCACGCTTAGAAGAAGTATTCAAGCTCTTAGGCTGGGAAGGCTTAGGAGCGAGGATCAACGGCGAATATCTCAGTAACCTTCGGTTTGCGGATGACATTGTCCTATTCTGCAACAATGGGGACAAATTACAACAAATGGTTGAGGACCTTAACCGAGAAAGTGTAAGAGTGGGGTTTAAGATTAATATGCCGAAGACAAAGCTAATATTCAATAGCCTGGCAAGGGAACATATATAGAAACTTTATTTGACAGGAAAACATTTTCCTGTCGGAGCCCCTCAGTCCAGGGCCGCACTGGCCTCTGCCGCCTGCCTGACCTGCCTCCCACTGCTCCATTGTGATATTGTTAGTTGGCCTATGAGGGTGCTTAGTGCAGTCCCAGGTTACATGTATTAGGGTGGGTATGCCACCGCACCAAGGGCACTTAGCCCTATAGCGAGTGGGATACATGGCGTTTAGCATTTTTAGATGGGGGAATACCCCGGTCTGTATTTTGCACCAATCGGCATCCTCTTCCCCGCTAAGTTGTAGGGGAGGGGGCGGGTAGTTTCTGCAGATTCCGCGCTGATGAGCAAGGATGTATTTGACTTTTAAATTTATGGGATTTTGTGAGGGGTAGTGGGTCAGGGGTTGGGGTTCGAAGAGGACGCCATCGCTCGGTGGGTAGACGCTCGAGCTAACGCGTTAGCCTGTTCGTTCCCCTGTACCCCCGCGTGCCCCGGGCACCAGAGTAGGCGATGGCGGTGGTTGAACGATTTGGGGATTATCGCGAGGCTGGACGCAGTCACGTGCCCCTTGAGAAACATGCAACATGTCTTTCGGGAGCCAGTGAACGCGACCGAGTCCCTTTCCGAAGGCTCCCCGTGAGCGAGGGTGATTGCCACTGCTAACATTTCGGCAGAGGTGGGGGAGTCTGAAGTCCCTAGATATTTTTTTTTGCTCTAGGGACTTTAGGGGAGCCCGCTGTAGCCGACGCGGTTATTTGCTGCTGGCTGATCGCGTTCACGACTGCCAGGGCGTGCCTCCTTTGGTAGCGGTGCCCGATCGCCTCTGCATACGCAGCTGCGTCCGTGTAGTACGTATTGTACCTAGCGTTAGTAGACTACATCGATTGAATATTTTGTGCGCGTGCTTTGCGCCTTTCCTTGTTGTACTCGGGATGCAGGTTCTTGGGAATTGGAGCTACTGCAATTTTGGATCTCGCCGAAAGAGGGAGAGGTACGGCCTGTTCGGCGAGATAAATGGGGTATGCTGGGATATTTAGTCTAGCCAATATTGGCCGACCAGTTTTTGTGAAGCTGAGGCGCTCCCTCTGTCGCATCACAGTGGCCGGCCTCATTTCGTCGAAAGTATTGTGTACTCACAAAGCTAGCATGTGCTCCGTGGAGGTACATTTAGGCATGCCCGGAGCCGCCTTGAAAGCTGTTCGAATTATCGTGTTGGCCTGCCTTTCCTCTTCCCTGTTCAGGATTTGGTATGGCGAGCCATATGTGATTCGACTAATCACTAAGGAGGCATGTACGAGCCTTAGGGTATCGATTTCTCGCATTCCCGCCTTTGTATACGTCACTCGACGTATCATTTGGGCTATGTTGTGGGTTGCGTCTGTGCTGCTCTCCAGTCGCTCTGAAGCCACAAACCCAGGGCGTGTATTTTGTAGCGACGCCTTTCCGATGCTAATGCCTTTCCGCGCTTTTCACGCTTAGTGGTCAGAGCGACGGTCCGCTCACGTTATCAACGGGATCAGCCGGCTGTGAGCGGTGGATGATAATACTAGTATAGAATAAAGCATAACGCATCGCTACAAAATACCGGCCCAGGACTCGGATCGTAGTTAACTCTCGGACCGTTCGGCCCTCCACCACAATGTTAATCGACCCTCTGGATTTGTAGCCTTTCGCCTGTATCCGATGACCTCAGATTTTTTGGGCGCGCACTTCAGCCCGCTCTTTCGGCAAAATTTCTCCACCGCTAATAACGCGGTTTGTAGCGCGTATTCTTTATCCCCTAGGGAACCTACGCTCGCCCACAGCGTGATATCGTCCGCGTAGAGCGTGTAACCTAGGTCATGTATCCGATCCAGATCACGCGCGAGACGACACATCGCCGACTTGAAGAACAGATGAGATACTAGCGCTCCTTTAAGGGTTCCTTTGCTCGACATTTTAAATATCTGCGATGTGATTTGGGCAATACTGATGCTGGCCTCGCGGTTGGAAAGAAACGCCCTTATGTTATTGTAGGTGCGCTCACCACAACCCGCGAGTTCGATTTTCTCGAGTATTGCGGCGTGAGAGACATTGTCGAAGGCTCCTTTGAGGTCTAGTGCTTGGACTAGTCTCTCGTCACCGCATATGGTATATTGGTTTGAATTGGACGCGTTCCTCCTAAGTAGGAGGAACGCGTCTTAACACGAGAAACCCGTGTGAAATCCTATCGTGGAGTCTGGGAACCAGCTCCGCTCTTCCAGGTATTGTTGTAGTCTGCTGTGGATCACCCTCTCATAGAGCTTACCCAGGCAGTATGTGAGCGATACCGGCCGGAGGGTATCGATTGAGGAGGGATTTTTTTGTTTTGTTTGGGGATCATGATTATTTTAGACAATTTCCATTCTTGGTGCAAGTCTCCCTTGGCCCAGTACACGCTATTGAAAATCTTTCTTATTTTCGCTAGGGCCACCGAATCCATGTTTCGAATCATTGAATTTGTGATCGTGTCTGGACCCGGTGCCGAGTTTTTAACTGCGGCTTGTGCCGCTTCGTACACTTCCGCGTACGTTATTTCTTCGTCTAATTTAGGGTTGGCCTCTCCCACCTATGGTGTCGTCGTGTAAGGCGATACCGCCGCGGGTGAGGGTCCTATGTATTTGTTCTGAAGGACGTCGACTAGTTCTTGGTCTGTACCCTCGAAGTTGTCTGCTATAATTTGAAGCTTCTTGTTATTCTCAGTACGTGTGCTCATTGGGTCTAGCGTGCTCCGGACTCCGGAGTATTCGCCACGTACTGGTCGTCCCCAGAGTTCGTGATAGGGTTCCGCGGAACATCGCCCACTCGTTTTACAGCGTAAGCTGTTATAGGCTGATTCCAATAGCCATTTCGGGTCGCGATGATGCCATCGCCGGCGGCTCCCGCCGCGTAACCGCTATCGCCGGAAACGCGAAAAAAAAAAAGGACGCGATTCCCGCAGGGATCGAACCGGATACTCTACCACTGAGCCACGCAAGCGCTTGCTATCGGGCCGCGGAAAATAGCCTTAATGCAAGCACGCAGGGGGAGACGACTCGAGCCTCCGCCAGTATGGTGGCGCCATCTAGGTAAGATGCCTGCAAACGCAGCGTCCGCAGGCGCAGACGACGATATGCGATTCAGACGAGGCACGCAATCAACGTGCTCCCGACCCTCCGCCAGTGTGGTCGCGCCATCTAGTTAAGGTGACTGCAAACGCGGCGCGCCCGACATGTAAGTTGCAGTTGTAAGGCTTGATCGGACTTAGGAGACTGCTGTGCAGACAGAATTACAAGCCTCAGCTCGCCGTCGACGCCGGTTGGACAGTTCAGATCGTTTTCATCAAAACGAGGCGAACAGACTGCCGCGAAGACCCCGTTGTGCGTGGTGCCCAAATTGGAGCTACTCTTGAGCCGCTCCACCAACTTACGCTGTGACTGTGCTGCGTGTGCCGCGCAGGCCTGTGACTTTTTTAGCTAGCTTGTTGGCGTGGCGTTGGGCTTGCTCTGCCAATAGAGCGATGCGTTGCCTCAGGTGTTTATTTAGGCGTTGTCTTTTCCACCTCTTGACGAGTTTCCGCCAGTCTTCCCATAGGCTCACTATGTGAGAGTCTATCACCAGCGCTTCCGCTGTGCGCTCAATGGCTTTGGTGGTGTCCCCGTGCACTTGTTGAAGGAATTTAGTCCATTCCCGCATTTTAGTCGGGGCGGTATCTGACTCCTCCAGCGCCCTCTGGAGTTGTCTATAACGAGGCCCGTCGGTTAACTTGGTGGTTCCTATTGTTCCCCGTATGTTGGGTGTGGAGAGCGCTATTCTGATTATGTCGTGATCGCTTCCCCGGTTTTCGTCGAGGGAAACCCATTGTACGTCTCTGACGTTAATTGTAAATGCGCGGTCGGGCGCCGTGTCTCTGCTGACGCTGTTATCCGTGCCGGTCGGTTTGCCAATTTGATTGATTGCCCGTAAACGCAAGGCCGTGGCGGCGCGGTCGAGTAGGAACCCTTTGGGCGATGTTTTCGCGTATCCCCATAGTATATGGGGTGCGTTAAAGTCCTCCACTACCACCGCCTTATCCCTGGTGCCCGTTAAATCTTTTGTTGCCGAGAGAATTTGTGGTAGATCATCCCCATTGCTTTTTTTTTTTTGGGGGGGGGGGGGGGAGCTGTACATGTTTGTGATTATTGTGTGTGCCTTACTTCGTTTATTTGGCATCACACTGATAACTATAGAATCAGTATCTCCCTCAATTTGGGGAAGTGTTAATAATTGAGCGTTTATAGACTTGCTCACCAGCGTGGTGACCTTCGAATTTTGGGGATCGCTCAGGGTGTAGTATCCCTGCATTTTGGCCGGCTTGGCTCCGACCGCCTGCAGAAATATCATGTATGGAGCGATTTCGAAGTTTCT
Source organism: Dermacentor silvarum (assembly GCF_013339745.2). Taxonomy (NCBI): domain Eukaryota; kingdom Metazoa; phylum Arthropoda; class Arachnida; order Ixodida; family Ixodidae; genus Dermacentor; species Dermacentor silvarum. Next base: position 72,544,322 of record NC_051164.1, on the reverse strand, counting down.
AATAAACAGCCGGAGCGCAGCCGCTTTCCTGGAGACAGAGCGACAGTTCCATTGCCAGACCTCCAATTGCTCTGAATTTATTATTCGTTGTGGTTTCTTATAGTGTGATTAGCCATGTTTCCCACTCTTGTTTTATACCCGTGACGTTTCCGTGTCCGAGCCAATGTAAAAAAATTGGCCGCATATCTGCTTGCTTCGCTGCAAATGACGTCGAAAGACGATATTCGTTTGTACGTAACGCCCTCTTTTTCTTTCTCTCTCTGCACCTCCTCTCCTCATGCTTGGTTTTGGCCGGGCGGTTGAATCGAGTGACAAAAGTTTTTCGCGTTAAGCTAGACCAATAAAGACTGTTGTCTTTAATAGAGAACGTGGGCCAGGTTATGTGCTCCCAGCCTTGTCGAATGCGCAACTTGGACCATCTGGGTACGTGTCCGAATAAACATTTTTTTTTTTTTTTTTTGCTGGCTGCTGTTTGGCCTATAGTAGACAACTTGGGTCGCTGGTTGTATATGTAACACTGGGAATGTGCCCCAACATACAACTCCTCGCTCTCGGTACGTGCAACTTGGTATGTGCCGCCGGTTTAGATATGTGTTTAGATATGTGTCGTACTTCTCTGTGTATTCATCTATCATCAACACTCTTCGTGCATTATGCATCGCCTTAGTTCGAACTCGGGAAGCAGACAGCTAAAATGTACTGGCGACTAGGCTGCGCCTGTGTCATCCGCAACTGCTGCTAACTCGCTAACTCAAACAAGGTTTGCGTCATCTACTTTGCAACATTGCGTTGAATATCTGCGTGTTTCTTCGTCGTCGTCTTCGTGGTTAGGGGTTAAAGCGTCACACTAATATATTACTTTTACCGTACGTTCACCACCATTCTCGTGGCCGACCGGCTAAACATGCTGGTCGTCGCAGGGGTGGGAGGTGGCCAGGCTCTGCCTTGGCGGGAGATTCGCACGTTTCTCACGTTAAGGAGTTGATCTGCCGCCGGGTGGTACTGCTGGTACCTGTCCGGCCTTCCTCGAGTGGGAGAGTTACGGGCGGGTCGCGGGGCCTTGCATAAGCGCAGAGGCACGGTTTCGGAATCCCGGGATACGTAGGGCTCCAGGCAGTCCCATTTTTTAGCGGCTGTTCTTTCGATAACGTCACAGTGACTTACCACCGGTACTACCGGTCTCGTGATCGACCGATTAAAATGCCGATCTTCGAGGGAATGACAGAGCGCGAACGTTTTTCCTGGTCAAGTGTTTTTCAGTCCTCTGCGAGATTGTAGTCTCTTGCATGCCTTCCTTTTGGGGATTGCTAAGGGTAGGCTGTTACGGAACTTCCGGAATCTCGGAATAGGAATACGCTAGCCAACGTTCCAGATTTTGCAGTAACTGTTCGTTAAATGGCTTTGTTCCCTAATTTGACTCAGTGCGTATATAAAGTTTCTTCTGGCGAGAGTTGAAGACCTGTATACGCTTAGAATTGCAGGCTGCATTATGTACATATTTGAATTATGTTTGTGCTGCAACTTCTTTAGTGTGTTGAAGTTTGATGGATTTTTTTTTTAGTCTTCTGTTTGAAACATGTCGGTTGAGATTGTATTTTCTCGGGTGTAAGCTACGCCCATACCTTACAATACAACATGGCGCATTCATTTGACAAGCTCAGACGAACACGCTTCTAACTTCACAGCACCTTTTCAGAGGTCCATCAAAGCGTCAGGAACAAGCTCGACAAAAAACTGCAAAAAGTTGCTAGTATCTCTAGCTATACACCTAGGCGTTTGCCTTAGTTTGCCAATACCATCTATACAGCACTAATTTAAATTTCTTCACAGGAAATTGTCAAAAAATGCGCTTTTTGCGCAAGTTTGCGAGTGTGCAGACGATTGCGCGTCTTACATTTTAGTTGCAGTACTCAAAGGCGCAAGAAAAGCAAAGGGGTTAAACAAAAGGGGGGGTTAACTTGGCCTCAGGTGGGGGGGGGGGTCACAACTGCCCCCCCCTCCCCCGGTCGGTGCACCACTGAACTGCTGGTAATCAACAAATAAAAACAGAGCAAGATCACTGTTAGGAAAGTTTTATCAGGCAATGTTATATTGAACGCCTTACCAGTGACGCCCAAAAACGGAAACCGAGGTGCCTTCGTGGGGGTGTTCTTCGCATCGATGCGCCGCCAATGACGCGCACTCGAAATTGTGTCTTCTGAGCAGTCTTCTTCATCTGATCAACTGCTAATTTCGAAGTCATCGCTATTGTTTCGCTCCCAGAGACGAAGTAAACTTCGGTTTCTGAATCATTATCGTCCAAAGAGCTGCACGGCGGTGAAATGCTTCTTTTCCGCGATGAGGGGCCAGAAATACATGCGTCGCCTCCACCGGCCGCCCATTTTTTAGACACGAGTTTCTCCCCAAGGAAATGTGAAACGGCGGTTGAAAAAAAAATTCCTGTCCAGTGCTGCCATCTGCGAAGCGACACACTAACTAGCCCGCAAACGAGCGTGTCTCGTTCAAAACGCTCTAAAGGAGATTTTATTTCGAGCGGCCGAGATACACTCTTCCAAAATGGTTTTGGGGATGGCAGAAAGACTCGGCCTTAGTGCACGGAGCCGCCGAGGCTGAAGGGGCACTTCACATTCGCTTCGAAGGTTATTTTTGCAGCCGAATACCGCCCATTCGTAGCCCGTTGACTTTCAGCCATCTGATATCGCAGCAATCACAGATGGAACACGTTAGACTTACACTAATTCGCAATCGCACCGCTACCGTCAATCGCACCGCAATTGACGTGGGGCACCGTGCACTAAAATTACATCACGGAGGAGAAAGTCCGCCACGTCTGTAGCACAGCTGGTCGCCAGCGCTAGTGTCACTGCGTAGCGCGTCGAGTAATCGGTAGCGACAGCAACCCATTTGTTTCCTGAAGCAGATGTAGGAAAGGGTCCGAGGCGGTCCAAACCGACACGGAAGGACTCAGGTGGGACGTCGATGGGTTGAAGATATCCAGCAGGAAGCGTAGACGGTTTGGTTCGGCGTTGACGGAATATATTTTACTACGAGACGCTGCAGTAGGCAACAATGATGACAGGACTGACGAAGACGACTGTCGCCGATAGTCGCACGCGCGAGCTTCATCTCGTATGCATATCGTGTAAATGTATTGGCAAGCGCCTTTTTTCCCCGTAACATTTTGGTGTAGCGTTGCCATCGAACTACATGCCTGCAGCAAGACCATCCTCACCGTTATGGTGCCTGCACAAACCTGACATACGCCTCACCATCTCAGGAATCACAAAGAAAGCTCACATGCCGTCATCTGCCCTGAAACAGGCCACGTTAGGACTTTTACATGAGGTTCACAGTGCCCGCGTACATGTTTATGTCGATGGCTCAGTCACACCTACAAGTCCAGCTGCCGCAGTGGTGATTCCAGCAAGATCCGTCAAGATGCAGCTAAAGACGTCACATGTCTCATCATCAACAGCTGCTGAACTGGTAGCCCTCCGTGCGGCTCTTCATTTCATTCTGGAGGAACCACCCCATCCATGGTCAATCTTCTGTGACTCCAAGGCAGCCCTACAGAGTTTACTCTCAGTACTGCGCCATGGATCACATGAGCAGCTCGTCGCAGAGATAAGACAAGTACACCATCGCATAATTGATGAAGGGCACAATATAATATATCAGTGGTTGCCTATAGTCACTGTGGCATACATGCAATGATCGAGCGGACGCAGCGGCCCGATCTGCTCATGACGGTGTCAACTGCGTTGCCATTCCTCTTTCGAGAGCCGACGCAGCGAAAAAACTTTCCGCGCTTGCGCGTGAAACTACATTGATGCAATGGAATTCCTCCGATTTCACAAGTGCACGCCTTCATGCCCTGGACCCTAATTTACAGCTTCGTATTCCATTCGACCTTCCATGCACGACGCGACTGCAGACTTCTAATCCGTCTATGGCTTGGAGTAGCATTTTCAAATGCGTACTCCTTTCGTATCGGAATGGCCAATAGCCCACTTTGTGAATCCTGCGGGTGCAACGAAACAATCGCACACCTTCTTTGTGAGTGCCCTCGTTTCAACCCGCAGAGAGCAGCTCTCTCAGCGACAATAGATCAACTGGACAAACGCCCAATAACAGAAAAGAACATCCTTGGAAACTGGCCTACACAAACAACGGCGCGAGCCGCCCTGAAGGCACTGTTGCGTTACTTGAAAGACACCGGACTCAGTGACAAATTGTGACTCTGCATTGTACTTAGGACGGAACGTTCAGACAATGCAACACGAGAACGCCTTCGCGGACTTCATGACAGTGCCCACAGAAACAGTTCTGTTTTGTGGGCGTGTGTGATTTTCTTGTTTCCTTCCTTTTTGTTTATTCTTTATTTTCACTTATTTTTCTCTCTCTCTCCTTTCGCATCCCTTTACCCCTCCCCCGGTACAGGGTAGCCAACCGGAGATAACCTCTGGTTAACCTCCCTGTCTTTCCTTTACCTTTTCTCTCTCTCTCTCTTGGTGTAGCGTGCGGGTTTTTCGAGTATCAAGACGTATTTACGCAGCGGATGCTCCTTTCCTCCCCGTCACAATATAATAAACAATGTTGTAGTCTGCATATGATACGTTAGTCTCAGACAGAAAGCAAGAGGAACTAAATGTTCTTAGCTATAGCAAAATATGGAGTTATATACATATATATACATAGCAAGATTATATGTGCGCCAAAGGCAAGCACCAGCGAAGATGTTATATAAACCCTGCACGCTGACCCACAATGCAGTGCCATTAAGTTCCCCTGTGTTTTGCGTCACAAATATTCATTCCTACATAAAGCTGAACATATAATGTCGGCTCGTAGGTACCTCTAAAACCACGACGACCTCTTATCAAATTCCGCATTTTAGTACAACTTATCGTTTGATTACACAAATTCTTAGATTTAGCCTTTCGATATGTGCTACTGGGCAATGAGGTATTAACGAGGTTACGTTAATTACGTTAATGATGTTCTGCTACTGATCTTAGGTTGCGAGAGCCTAATGAACGGCTTGAAGCTCGTCCTCGACATTATTTAGCCGGGCGATTGAAATTACGGTAAACAAGCTGTTGTGAGAGCTACGCGAAAGATATCTAGCATTGGAAGGTTCGCTGAAAGCGAAACTCACTTTGAGAGAAGGGTCTCGAGGGCTTTTAGACGTTCTTTTTATTTTCTCGCAACATCTCGAGTGTTTGCGAGGGCGAGCTGCGCCCATCTGACTTGGAAACAGCCGCGGTAAGAGCCACCGTGGTAGGGACTGCTGCCTCAAATGTGTTCCACATCCGTCGACATGTGCGCCCACCGCCGGCGTCGACGCCTGAGTCTAAATGAACAGCAGGCGGCGCAGTGAACCAAACCCCATAGAAACACGCACTGTCGAACCGGTTGGTCGCACTTATGGGATGGGCGTTTATTACAAGTCTCGAATGCGAATCGAATATTACACACTAACTATTCGTATTTGAAAGGGATCCATTTGACATTGTCTAACATTTGAAGCTGACCAATTTTTTCGCAACAACTGACTGGTAAAGTCTTGTTGCGATATCCCCATCTGCTAAACAAACTGTCGAAAATTATCGGAAGTGAAACAACAACAATACATTTCAAAGGAATGCAGAAACAAAATGGAAGTTTTGTTTTCGATTGAATATTTGGGCAGTCTACCCAAGTAAAATGTGTATTTTTTTTTGTACGCTACGACCAGACACGTCCTTCTTGCAACTGGCCCTTTTACACGTGTTTGCTGCGCACACGCCCTTGAGCAGTTTCTTTTTATACCATCAGTTCTGCTCTTGTTTTGGTGATCATTTATTCAGCGTCATTGTAAAGCTCAATTTCGTATATTAGCCATTCATTCTTGGAAGGCTTGTTTGTAACCAGGCTCCAACAATATGGAGAGGATATTGGCGCAGCCTTTAATTGCGTTTAGTAATTTCGTGATAACATATATTTTTTAAACTAATGATCGAGTGCAGGCGTGGAAGCTAATTTATCAGAAATAAATCTTCCCGCTGTAAATACGTATATGTCTACGGTTGACTATTCGATACATACTATTCGTATCCGAAAATTTCGGCAATCGTCCGTATAGTTTGCAAAGGCGACGTTACACTACATGGTAAAATGATCTCGACGAACCCTGTACTGTGTGCTGAACGTTTGGCGAGAAGGGTCATTTGTACACCCGCACGCACACATAAGAAATTGCGGAGGTCCATTCCACAGGCGCGTGGGTGATTATTATCTCCGCGCGACGTGCTAGATGCGACATCGATATGTAAAGGGCGTAAGGGCCCTTACATAAGAAAGGGGCTTAAAAGGGGGTAAAAATGGGTAAACGGCCTGGCATCGTAAGCTTCACAGTTAGAAACATCTACAGAAGTGCAAACGAAGGACCGCAATTTCTGTTCAGCAGGTCATGGCTCCTTAAACACCTAAGCCCAACGTAAAAGAAAAAGGTGTTGCTGGAACAAAAGCTGCACGGTCCGTATTCATGCGGCAGTTTCCATTCCACACATCTCGGACAGTCACGGGGACCATCACCGCAATGCCCTTGATCTTGACTGTTGTGAAGCCGCATGGCGCCACTCCGCACAAAAACACTTGCAGAAGCGGCGGCAGCAGTGCACGCTTTTGCACTCACGTGAAAGCATCCAACAGAGGAGGTCTTTCTGTCCGACGGAAAGGTCTGAGCAACGCCAGGGAAGCTGGCTCTTTGGCACAGTGAAAGGAGGTGTGAGAAAGTGAGGGAGACGGGAAACGTCCTTGACGGGCTTTAGGCGTTTCTTCTCTTCTTTTCCGGAAATAGGATAATCGCGCCTGCCCAGTGTCCACCGAACTGCAGACAACACTACACACTATCGCCTGTCACTGGAGAGCGCGTTTGCTCGCCTCCCCCATCTTGACCTCCCTCTTCCGATCCATGCTGCGACGCCCTCTCCACGTCTCCTCGCCGGCCCGGTTTGTGTCGGTATAGGGTCACTTGGCTTCTACGCCCTGGCAGCAGCCGTCAGTCAACGAGTCGGCCGCGCTGCGAAAACACCGTGGCTGGGTGCCAGCAGCGATGTCGCCGGTCGCGGGAGCGACAGTACTGCACGTGTTCGTGAGTGGAGTGCCCTGTCACTTTCCTTTTAAGTGATGCCTGCTTTACGTCGCGCTCAAGCTTTTTTTTGCCTCTGGGAGCAAAACTAGTTGAGCAGTTGCGTACTGGCAGAAACACGAAAGGCGGGATTAAGCGGTTTTGCCGTTATGCCGTGAAGGTGATAGCGAAAACGCGTACGGGATTCACCGGCGAATTCCACCCTTTACGGCATGGTGCATCACGGAAGGGAGAATTGTCATCCACCCGAATATAGCACGAAACAGAAAAGCCACACTTCCACCGCCTTGCGGGATTCCGTAGAACTGATTTACCATGGTGTATGATATATGTCATTATATGATACGCATAGAACAACTTGTAGCGTAATTATAATCGATAAAAAGAAAATACTATATATTCACCGGGAATATATGTCATCTCCTCTAACAACGAAAACACAACTACTGTAGCACTGAACATAAATGTTCAGGTACATAAAAAAAAAAAAAAAAAAACGTCGGCACTTTGTTAACATGCTAAATGCTCGGAAATAAAGAGGGTATTTTCACAATTTATGGGCTTGAAATCAGCGCAATAAATATACCAGGGTGTTTGTTGATTGTTTATTAGTCTACGGTGATTTCTTGACCGATAAGGGCATTTGGGTGGTTCTGTGAGGCAAGTATTACTTTCTCTATAGTTCTGTACAGCATGCAGTTGACTTGTTTTGCGGATTAAAGCAGATATTTGTTCCCTTGTCAGAGAATAAGCTTGGTGGGAAAATGTAATGTTTGTATGTGCCACACTCATTCTTAGCACCATTATTAGTGATAAAAAGCTAAGAAAACTAAAATGTGAGCAGTGCTTATGGCGAAGATAACACGGCGCATGCCATGCTCGAAGAGATAACACTAAGAACAGCAACAAATAGCTCACGGAGGAAGAGAAACAAGGTTTCCTTTAAGACTACGTCAATCTTTTAAAAATTATGCGAAGAGAAAATTGACATAAATCCAAGCTGTCTAAAAGGTCCGGCCTAGATGTTGAAGCTACCAATTAGTGAATCATTGATGGCGTCATCAAAGTTTGCAGAAATATGTAATAGAGGGAGCTGTGAGAAATACACTCAATTTTTTTAAAGCAATGTTTCAAGTTGTTTTTTATGTTTGGGTTTTTTTTGCAAGACTTTTGCGACAGACCAAAACGGGGCGGTGATAAATAGTCACCTAGCCTGCCTGGGTTAATCAAGTACGCTATACATGCTTTTCATTCTAGCATTTTTGCATAAATCTCCTTAATCTTTGTTTTCTCTTCGTCAAAACTCGTTTATCTACCTTGTACCGCTACCTATGCCTGTAAGTGGAACAAAATTCCTTTTGTTGTGTGTTCTTGTAAAAATTTATTGTATAGTCCCCCTCACATAATACTCCTATGTGGAGCCTGTGAGGTATTGTAAATAAATAAATAATAAATAAATAAATAAATAATAAATAAATAAATAAATAAATAATAAATAAATAAATAAATAAATAAATAAATAATAAATAAACGGATCCGGTCGTATCAATATCTGCCCTGATTTTTTTCCCACCAAGACATCTAGACATCTAGACACCAAGTTTTCTAGACATCTCTTGATTATCTCGGCTGTGATCCATATGCAAAAATTGTATTGACATCTAGCGCCAGAGTTTGGAACCTCGCCGCGTTGTTTAAAATCCATTGTTTCCGACAGTAAAAGCACCGGAGGGATAGCGTCGTTCGATCTTGTTCGCTTGCTGCAGTTGTGCCGGCTTCTATACCTAATCAATTTTCACAAAAGGGATGGGCTCCTTGCAGTGCTGTGTGTGCAGCAAGAACGATTTGCCAAAATCTGCAAGTCGGCTGCCTCGCAAGGTTGTTTTCAACGAAAACTCTCGCCCTCAAGCTGCATTTCTTCATCTAGCTGTGGTTACACACCGCTCATTTCAATGGAAGCGCGAAAAACTTTCCCAGAATTCACACGTCCTCATGTTAGCTTGCACGTGGATACCGAGTAGTTATGCATATATTGTTGGCATTCGATGTCCTTGACTACCGCGGAAACTCCTCAGAGTAGGCTGGTGTGCAGGGTTTGGCGATCCGGCACACCAGGGCTAATGTGCTGAATGGAAACCGTAGTCCGTTTTGTCAGTCTTTGGTATATAGAGTATTTTGGTTCGAAAATGCCTTTGTCGTGCATACGCATTTTTTTGCTGTGTATGGTCAATTGAACTGTCGGTCTTCGTGATCATCAAATATGCTGCAGGAACTGCATGTCTTATCATATATGCAGGCTCCATCGTTTTCAGGTAAAACCCGATAATTGCCTAATTTGTTGCTCCGAACGAGTTTTATGAAAATCAGAAGTTCCGCCCTTTCGTAAAGGATAAGGAAACATGCAGCTGTTAAAGAGCAATCAATGCTTGCCCGCCTTGTGCGACCATTTCGTCGATATACATCATACTGCAACAAGTGTATGATATTGCGATAAATATGAAATCAGCACCAAGTGTTACAGGACATAGCGAAGGAATGTCGATCATGTGGATGACAGTGGAATCTGAATGTATGGCGTCTAAGCGTTGGTTTTAGATTCCTGATGAAAAAGCCAACTTAGTAATTCATTCGTCAACTATGTCTCTTTGCTGAGTTACGTCAATGCTGATGTGAATTCTCTAAAGAATTAGTTTGGACATCTCCTAAAGCGATGCCCCGAGTACAGCATTCACGTGTTATTGGCCTATAGCAGGACACCATGTCGCCCGCTATGCCCCAACCTATCGAACTCGGCGCTGTCGGGGCAGTGCATTGCAAACGGCAGCTGTGGCTTTGCGTAGACGTTTTACCCAGCTAAGGTATGCAGCTTCAAAGGCCTGGCGACATAAAAACAGACACGCAAATGCTCAAAATGCAAATGATGATGTATGTTAACAAGAGCTTGTAAGGTAAGCAAAGGCGTCAAGTCTCTTGCGAAGCCTGCGCTCGTGCACTACTATTTGTGTCTTCTTTTTTTCATCCAATTAAGGGCATTTGTAGCATTCTTATTTGTTGTTTTTGCTTATGCGTTTTCTTTAAGAAAGTGTAAATAATGCCTGCCAACGAAGATTTGTGCATAGATAAGTTCCTCGCATGACTTGTGAGAAGCTCTATTTTTGTCAATATGTGCTCCTGCGAGGGATTTACGCTCGTAGCTTGTTTAATTGAAACATTAGGTGTCCAAAAGAGGACCATTGCATCTATAATTCGTTTGTGAAACTACCAGAAAAATTCCTATTTTTTGGCCAGACAACAAAACCCCCGATTTTTCACCGTAATTCCTCTTTAAATCTAACACCCGATTTTTAATTACCGTTTTTGTTTTCAGAAACATAAAACCCTAAAACGAATGACCCTATGGTTACATTAGGCGACATTGGCCCATAAAATCACAATCAAGCATTTTTCTTGGTTGTGAAAAGTTAGCTTTGTTTAATCCTATCTGGCCAAACAATGTCTTTTTCAAATTTTTTTTACAAGAAGCTCAAGATTTCTGTAGTAAGGGGCTAAAAAAATTGACCGACGATTACGATACTCCCTAATGCGAAATTTGAGCGCAGCTCCTATACGTGTTTTCATTTCGGCTGGCGCTGGCGTTACAGGCGGAGCGAAGTGTGGCGTGACTGCCTCGCTAATCGGGAGATCGCGACAGGCAGCACGTGGGTGACGCGCGGGCTCGATTTACAGCAGCCGCCGCAGACAGACCTCCGCTCATGCAGCGCTTTGTTTCCATATATGGTACTCGTCGGACGCGCTCGCTGCATGCCATCGGTGAACAGACGACGGCGTGCTCCTCTGGTGCCATCTCGTAGCGGTCGTCGCAAGTCTTGCGCGGCCACTACGCTTTTTTTTCTCAAGCTGCGCTCCGCGTTCGCTTTCATCTTTCGCTGTGCTCGTTCGCTCGGTTACGCCGAGCGACGGGCGCCCATGTGCTGCGCTCTAAAAGCTATCTCGCTATCTAAGATGAATAGTGGGTTATGCTGTAATAGAACATTGACACTTCTGCAATAGCGAAGCAGTCACTGTCAAGTGATGAGTTCGGTGAGTCAGATAAGACGCAAGAAAACGAACGACGGGTGCCAACGTCAGCCTGAACTTTCCGTAACCGCGTACCGTGACGTCACTGATTTTGACAGCGTCTACCAGGACCACATCGCAGTCTTAAGAAAACAGAGTCAGTCCACCTAGCAAGTTTCGTATTTATTTCTCTTTCGCAATAAAAAAAAGGCACCTCTGAAATCAGTGACGTATTGCTGACATGCTCGCGCTGAGGCTTAGAGGCGAAATCCAAGAAAGCGATGTTTCGCTATTCTTCGGCCTTAATTCAGTTTCTCTTTCCGCCGAATGAATGGGAACGGAGCTTTCAGCGACACCGTGACCGTGTCAGCGAAAGGTGAGCGTGTTTAGGCCCTCGACAGGAGGTGAACTGAAGCGTGGAGGGGTATTTGCAGAAAAGGTGCAGCAGAGTACCAGGCTTTTGTTGAATGTGCAGAGGCGCACGGTGAAGGACGTACGGATGGCCTATTTTGTGTTGTTTACACTGCTTTCGGCGACACGAGCTTCGTTTACACGGATTCGACGCGAGCGGGCTGAGTCAGAAGTCGAGCTGATCCAGACCCGACTTTACTGGGTTCATGTAAACCACTTTTAAAGCGATGTTTTCTTTGCCTCTTCTCCCGACTTTCCGGGCGCTGCTGCTGTGAACTGGCTCGCGCGTGCGCACTGGGTTTCTTGCAACACCACCAGATGACACTCGCCTCCGCGCATCCCGGCCGGCGCCGCCGCACCAGCGTTTCACAGTTTGTGCGTATGGAACGTGCTGCGCTTGCTTTCCTATGCGACAAGAAAGCAGGCGCTGGGCTGTGGAGGTCGCGTGCTGGGCTGTGATAGTGTAAGCATTGCAATTGTCCATAGCCTAAAGAGAGCGCTTGGAGCTGGCGTGCTCAACAGCGTGCTGGCCACGTATGCAGAAGAAGCACGTAAACATGCGCCAGCAGAATGGCTCGAAAGCACGCACTTAGTGCCGAGGAAAGGGCCAGGCCCGAAAGAAGCGTCGCGCGGAACACGAGCGTCTTCGCTACGCAGCCAAACGTGGGCAGACTGCGAATGTATGCTGGCTCGAAGACGTGAGGCGAGGCTACGACGCGTGGCGGCCACGAAAGACAACAAGCGTGGTGTGCACTACGGCCAGAAGCGACAAGCGCAACAATAACTATATTCAATCAAAGCAAACAGCATACAAAGCTTCGGTTACATCGATTCCCGCAGTGCGTGGGCTCGGCATATCTTTATATACGGGGTGTTTCAGCGAACACCTTGAAAAAGATTTAGAGATTGGATGTGGCAGCTAGATAGCACAATTCTAGTTCATGAGTTGGTCTACTCGGAGAGGCGGACATTGGACAAAAAGTTGAAATGCATAATCGGCTAATAACCAAAAAATCACTAATTAAGTTTAACTAATTACCCTATGGTCCATATGCAATTTACAAAATTGCAGCCGTGGAGCTCGCAAGGCGGATCCACTTGAAACGAATTCTCCGGTTGACACCGCTCACGTTTACGGTTCCGCCCCAACGCCCAGTCCGCCCGCGTTTACCCGATTACCGGACAAGATAAACCTCTCTATTACTTCCCGAACTTTGCGGAGAAATGCATTGGCGCTCCAGAAATATCTATTTATGCACTGAAGCATAACTTTCTGTTGCATTGTCGCGATTGCATTATGTGCTTCCAATTTTCCAAGAATGCGATGCTCTTTACTAGACACAGGCATGAAGAAGTAGATGTTGGGGTCGGGGTGCGGCGTGAGCCAGATTATGCTCCATTACGAAGACTTGTCATGCTTGAAACAATTTATATAGAAAATTCACAAACGCGTAAATCATTGATGGATCGGCGCTGCCTTCCGCCGAGTATGCGCCAAAAGCTCTTCTTTTTTTTATCCCCCACCACACTGTGACCTTTCGGTTGATATAGTCGGCATTTCTGTGTTTCGTTTCGTTTCGCTTGTGCCCGTGTAATCTACCACTAACTTTTCAAGCCACAATAAACGTTGTCTTTAATTCGTACGTGCTTTGCATATATGTTTATGTAAACGAACTGTTTAAGAAACAGTTTGTGCACTCTCTCAATCCGTTATCATATCATAGACACGACGGC
>NC_051164.1:72506750-72530889 GCF_013339745.2 Dermacentor silvarum | reverse complement strand
AAGAAAGCTCACATGCCGTCATCTGCCCTGAAACAGGCCACGTTAGGACTTTTACATGAGGTTCACAGTGCCCGCGTACATGTTTATGTCGATGGCTCAGTCACACCTACAAGTTCAGCTGCCGCAGTGGTGATTCCAGCAAGATCCGTCAAGATGCAGCTAAAGACGTCACATGTCTCATCATCAACAGCTGCTGAACTGGTAGCCCTCCGTGCGGCTCTTCATTTCATTCTGGAGGAACCACCCCATCCATGGTCAATCTTCTGTGACTCCAAGGCAGCCCTACAGAGTTTACTCTCAGTACTGCGCCATGGATCACATGAGCAGCTCGTCGCAGAGATAAGACAAGTACACCATCGCATAATTGATGAAGGGCACAATATAATATATCAGTGGTTGCCTATAGTCACTGTGGCATACATGGCAATGATCGAGCGGACGCAGCGGCCCGATCTGCTCATGACGGTGTCAACTGCGTTGCCATTCCTCTTTCGAGAGCCGACGCAGCGAAAAAACTTTCCGCGCTTGCGCGTGAACTAACATTGATGCAATGGAATTCCTCCGATTTCACAAGTGCACGCCTTCATGCCCTGGACCCTAATTTACAGCTTCGTATTCCATTCGACCTTCCATGCACGACGCGACTGCAGACTTCTAATCCGTCTATGGCTTGGAGTAGCATTTTCAAATGCGTACTCCTTTCGTATCGGAATGGCCAATAGCCCACTTTGTGAATCCTGCGGGTGCAACGAAACAATCGCACACCTTCTTTGTGAGTGCCCTCGTTTCAACCCGCAGAGAGCAGCTCTCTCAGCGACAATAGATCAACTGGACAAACGCCCAATAACAGAAAAGAACATCCTTGGAAACTGGCCTACACAAACAACGGCGCGAGCCGCCCTGAAGGCACTGTTGCGTTACTTGAAAGACACCGGACTCAGTGACAAATTGTGACTCTGCATTTTGTTACTTAGGACGGAACGTTCAGACAATGCAACACGAGAACGCCTTCGCGGACTTCATGACAGTGCCCACAGAAACAGTTCTGTTTTGTGGGCGTGTGTGATTTTCTTGTTTCCTTCCTTTTTGTTTATTCTTTATTTTCACTTATTTTTCTCTCTCTCTCCTTTCGCATCCCTTTACCCCTCCCCCGGTACAGGGTAGCCAACCGGAGATAACCTCTGGTTAACCTCCCTGTCTTTCCTTTACCTTTTTCTCTCTCTCTCTCTTGGTGTAGCGTGCGGGTTTTTCGAGTATCAAGACGTATTTACGCAGCGGATGCTCCTTTCCTCCCCGTCACAATATAATAAACAATGTTGTAGTCTGCATATGATACGTTAGTCTCAGACAGAAAGCAAGAGGAACTAAATGTTCTTAGCTATAGCAAAATATGGAGTTATACACATATATATACATAGCAAGATTATATGTGCGCCAAAGGCAAGCACCAGCGAAGATGTTTATATAAACCCTGCACGCTGACCCACAATGCAGTGCCATTAAGTTCCCCTGTGTTTTGCGTCACAAATATTCATTCCTACATAAAAGCTGAACATATAATGTCGGCTCGTAGGTACCTCTAAACCACGACGACCTCTTATCAAATTCCGCATTTTGTACAACTTATCGTTTGATTTACACAAATTTCTTAGATTTAGCCTTTCGATATGTGCTACTGGGCAATGAGGTATTAACGAGGTTACGTTAATTACGTCAATGATGTTCTGGTATTGTTCTTAGGTTGCGAGAGCCTAATGAACGGCTTGAAGCTCGTCCTCGACATTATTTAGCCGGGTGATTGAAATTACGGTAAACAAGCTGTTGTGAGAGCTACGCGAAAGATATTTAGCATTAGAAGGTTCGCTGAAAGCGAAACTGAGTTTGAAAGAAGGGTCTCGAGGGCCTTTTCGGCCTTCTTTTTATTTTCTCGCGACATCTCGAGTGCTTGCGAGGGAGCTGCGCCAAATCTGACTTGCAAACAGCCGTGGTAAGAGCCACCGCGGTAGGGACTGCTGCCTCAAATGTGTTCCACGTGCGTCGACATGTGCGCCCACCGGCGGCGTCGACGCCTGAGTCTAAATGAACAGCAGGTGCGCAGTGAACCAAACCCCACAGAAACAGGCACTGTCGAGCCAGTTGGCCGTACTTATGGGGTGGGGCGTTTATTACAAGTCTCGAATACGAATCGAATATTACACACGAACTATTCGTATTTGAAAGGGATCCATTTGACATTGTCGAACGTTTGAAGCTGACCAACTTTTTTGCAACAACTGACTGGTAAAGTCTTGTTGCGATTTCCCATCTGCTAAACAAACTGTCGAGAATTATCGGAAGTGAAACAACAACAATACATTTCGAAGGAATGCAGAAACAAAATGGAAGTTTTGTTTTCGATTGAATATTTGGGCAGTCTACCCAAGTAAAATGTGTATTTTTTTTGTACGCTACGACCAGACACGTCCTTCTTGCAACTGGCCCTTTTACACGTGTTTGCTGCGCACACGCCCTTGAGCAGTTTCTTTTTTATACCATCAGTTCTGCTCTTGTTTTGGTGATCATTTATTCAGCGTGTGAATAAATGCGAAAGGTGAGCGTGTTTAGGCCCTCGACAGGAGGAGAACTGAAGCGCGGAGGGGAATTCGCAGAAAATCCGCAGCAGAGTAACAGGCTTTTGTTGAATGTGGAGAGGCGCACGGTGAAGGACGTACGGATGGCCTATTTTGCGGTGTTTACACCGATTTCGGCGACACGAGCTTCGTTTACACGGATTCGACGCGAGCGGGCTGAGTCAGAAGTCGAGCTGACCCAGACCCGACTTTACTGGATTCATGTAAGCCACTTTAAAGCGACGTTTTCTTTGCCTCTTCTCCCGACTTTCCGGGCGCTGCTGCTGTGAACTGGCTCGCGCGTGCGCGCTGGACTTCTTGCAACACCACCAGATGACGCTCGCCTCCGCGCATCCCGGCCGGCGCCGCCGCGCCAGCGTTTCACAGTTTGTGCGTATGGAACGTGCTGCGCTTGCTTTCCTATGCGACAGAAAAGCAGGCGCTGGGCTGTGGAGGTCGCGTGCTGGGCTGTGATAGTGTAAGCATTGCAATCGTCCATAGCCTAAAGAGAGCGCTTGGAGCTGGCGTGCTCAACAGCGTGCTGGCCACGTATGCAGAAGAAGCACGTAAACATGCGCCAGCAGAATGGCTCGAAAGCACGCACTCAGTGCCGAGGAAAGGGCCAGGCCCGAAAGAAGCGTCGCGCGGAACACGAGCGTCTTCGCTACGCAGCCAAATGTGGGCAGACTGCGAATGTATGCTGGCTCGAAGACTTGAGGCGAGGCGACGACGCGTGGCGGCCACGAAAGACGACAAGCGTGATGTGCACTACGACCAGAAGCGACAAGCACAACAATAACTATAGTAAATCAAAGCAAACAGCATACAAAGCTTCGCTTACACCGATTGCCACAGTGCGTGGGCTCGGCATATCTTTATATACGGGGTGTTTGAGCGAACACCTTGAAAAAGATTTAAAGATTGCATGTGGCAGCAAGATAGCACAATTCTAGTTCATGAGTTGGTCTACTCGAAGAGGCGGACATTACTTGCACAAAAAGTTGAAATGCCTAATCGACTAATTAACAAAAATCGCTGATTAAGTTTTAACTAATTACCCTATGGTCCATATGCAATTTACAAATTGTAGCCATGGAGCTCGCAAGGCGGATCCACTTGGAACGAATTCTCCGGATGGCACCGCTCACGTTTACGGTTCCGCCCCAACACCCGGTCCGACCGCGTTTTCCCGGTTACCGGACAAGCTAAACCTCTCTATTACTTCCCGAACTTTTCGGAGAAATGCATTGGCGTTACAGATATATCTATTTATGCACTGAAGCACAACTTCCTGTTTCTTTGTCGCGATTGCAACATGTACTACCAATTTTCCAAGAATGCTAAGCTCTATTAGACACAGGCATGAAGAAGTAGGTGTTGGGGTCAGTGTGTGGCGTGAGCCAGATTATGCTCCATTAAGAAAACTTGTCATGCTTAACCTCCCTGCCTTTCCTTCTTTTTTTTTTCTTCCTTCTTCCTTGTCATGCTTGAAACAATTTATACAGAAAGTACACAAACGCGTATATTATTAATGGATCGGCGCTGCCTTCCACCGAGTATATGCTCCAAAAGCTTTTTTTTTTATCCCTGCCACAGTGTGACCTTTCGGTTGATATAGTCGGCATTTCTGTGTTTCGTTTCGTTTCTCTTGTGCCCGTGTAATCTACCACTAACTTTTCATATTATAGACACGACGGCTCCTGCGCTTGCGAAAACTGTCGTGTCAAATTATTTATAAATTTGTCATTGTTTTACTTTCGTGTTTCTGATTTGTCGCCCCGCTGTTTCTTTCCTCATTAATATACTCCATGCTTATGTACCCTCCTTCCTGAAGAGTAGGCAGGTGCTGTGCCCTTTCCAGTGGCAGTTTTTGCCACACTGCTCCTTGCTTTTTTTGACCGCAAATAGCTTCCTTTGGCTCTTTCGGCCGTTTTCGTGGTCGGGGTGGTCGGCAGTTAAACGTTCGCTCGCTCTCTTGGTTCGTTCGTTCGTTACACTGACAATCATCGTTGATGGTTAGTGCAGAAGTTTTCGCTTTTTTTTCAAATTTATTCATGTTTTCAGATAACAATAATAAAACAAGATACGATCCTGATACCTTTTGTAAAGATTAACTTGAAAAAAATCTTACCGTCCTTGAATGGTCGCGCGCCACCGTTATTACTGAGATTGGTCCCTCGGCGCTAAGGATAACAATATCGAAGGAAAAAAATTAACTATTGTAAAGGCGTTTATTGCACGCAAGCGTTAGTGCTGACCGTTCAATCAGTTCAAGGAACCGCGAGCGCGAGCGGCGTAGTCCGAGCGATGCGCTCGAGAGACTGAGGACCAAACTGATAAACTGACCCACTAGACAGCGCTGGTAAGGATGCCCCACTGCATCGTCACTCTTCTTCACTACACTATAATTATTCGATACACTTCAGTAACTCAACTTGTAACTTAACTTATGCTCTGATATCATGTCTATAAGGAAACCCACGAATTTTGCACTGTACTATATTGTTTTCTATTTTTTTCTGGTTTATCTTGAATTTCGTCTCAGCTAAATAATTATAATTATTCCAGACACTACAGTAACTCGATTTGTAACTAACCTTATGCTATGATCTCATATCTATAAGGAAACCCATGAATTTCGTACCGTACGATCTTGTTCTATTTTTTTCTGAATTTCGTCCCCGGTCGTCTCAGGAGGTGAACCGGAAGTGCTGCGCAAGAAACAAGTGTCACTCGATGCTCGTGCCACTAATAATTATTACGAAATAGAGGTCATACTGTATCTCATAAAATCGCAGTTTATCTCCGATGTTGAAAGGTTCTGCGCCGTCAAAACACGGAAGCTGATTTATTTGCTGTATAGGTGTTTTATCAGTTCGTGTGTCTCTCCCTGGTTAGCTTTTCTCCGACGATTTATTGTTAAAGGAGAGGCAGGTGCTGTGTCGGCACCTCCAGTGCTATGCGACCCACGCGTGGCCACTTTCGATTCCTCCGTTATATCAGTGTTATCGCGTCTCCGCGCTCGTTGTATCAGCGTGCTCTCGCATCGCTATCACTGTAGCAGCCTTCAACGTCGGTCGAATGCACTCGTACACCACGATGTTCAGCAAATGACGGGGCATGCGCTTGTCGATTTAGAGTGCGACGACGCGCTCTAAATTAGGCCTAACGAAAGTTGCGTCATTCGATCTACCATTCGTGCTGCCGGTAGTCGTCGGCACAGTAGTCCTTCATTCTTCAGGTCCGTCTTCCTCTAATAAAAAAAAGCTTTCTCGCAAAAACATGTTTTGTAGCAGGTGTCCCGCTTTTGGGATGCCCTCTAGCAATCGTTTATCTCGAGGCAAGAGTTCGCACATTGTGCGAAAGTAGTAAAACCTGCCGCGCATGACTATAGGGCATGCGACCGAAGGCCCCCTCAGTTAATTGATTGTTTTCTAATGCTGCCGTAGGTTGCGCAAGATTTCGCTTGTCGACTTCAAGCAAGCCATGTTAACAGGCGTGCGTCTGTTTCTGTTACGTGCCCTATACCGTTCTGCCGTTACCGCTACCACTTGCCTCCCCCTGCGCATGCGTGCAGTTAACCCCGCGCGTGCGCAGAATGCGGCGGGCTGTAGCGATAACAGTATGCTAAAATATATTCTCTCGTTTCTTACTATTTCATTGACAGGCGTTCCTGCTTCTTGCTGGGCAACCGGGCCGTGCTTCTCACTCAACTGAAGGCAAGTGGTGACTAATTTAGAGGGCATTGTTACACCAAGGCGCCACACTAATTGTGTACTGTCAAGGTCAAATGAAATACGAAAAGCGGAGCGACTCCCCGAATCACAACTGGAGGTATATACAGTGCGTGCCGTCGGACAGTCATCGTTGTCCACATGCGCGCGCATGTGGTTTTTACGCAATGTGCGGACCTGCTCGCCCTAATGCGATAATGTCTCCTATCCTGTATTGTTCGATGCTTTGTTTCGTCACCCCACCCGCTGTAGTGGCGCAGTCATTCGTGTCTTTCTTTAGCGAGTACGAGTGCGTCCCATGGAGAGGTTTTACTAGAAGAATGCCAGCAAAGTTGAAAAGGGGAAAAATAGAGACGTTGACAGACAAAGCGTCAGGAAGGTGGATGGAATAACAACTAATCTTTATACTTGAAAACAACTTCCCCCAAGTGCGTATTGAACATGCGAAAGGCACAACTTAACGTATATTCACGGTGAACACTTTATCTATACACGGCAACACTGTTGTTCTTAGGAACACCGATGGCGCGCTTACATACTTTTCGGGGCCAAGGTTAGAGATGTGATAGGCTTCAATCAACTCTCTTTCCGGCTGCCTCTTGGCCTTCCCCACGACTGATACATAAAGATCAGTTCCTGTCGCTTTGTCTATTTCGGCCTCTCGATTCTTTCCTTTATCAAGATTTCTGGCATTCTCCTAGTATAACTATGTACCAACTACAGCCACTCTGAAGTGGAGAGGTATACCGCTGAATCAGTCCCTTGTCGCCTCCAGTCTTTCTGGCAGGGTGGTGTCTCGGTGACGTCATGACCACGCCACAGCACACACGTCGCTGTGCACTGGCCTTTCCGCAGGCGATGCGTTCCGCGCGAAGTCGTCCTCCGTGGCCGATCAGCAAGCCACCGTGGAGGGCCTGCTGCGACGGCTCGTTCCCCAGTGGGAGTCCCAAATCACGTTGCACGTCTTCCAGGGAGCCAAGGAACAGCGACAGGACATGTTCGTGGTGCGTGTACAATCCCCGCTCGCACTCGCTTGCAGTCCGCAGTCCCCTTGCAACCTTAATTCAAGGAAGCTCCTCAGGCCCCATCGGGAATTTCGGTTATACATGCACTGGAAGTCGTAAAGTGTTTTCTAGAGAGCATTTGACAGCGAAATCTTTAATGCGAAGCATTCTTTGTCTCCTTATTGGCACTTCGCGGTGAGTAGGTAGGTAGGTTCCTTTATCCCCTTACTTTAATATACAAAGAAAATAGTGTGGGACCGATGGTGAAATCGAACCTTTGCCGTGGAGCGCAGCAGCCCGATGGGCTCTAAAAATTAGGCCACCATTGCTCCCCCCCCCCCCCCCCCCCCCTTATTACCTTGCTTAGCACATTGCAGCAACAGACAGACAAATTTGGTAAAAATAAGGGTGACAGCCGCTCAAAAACGGACACGAGTTATTCAGATTTTTTTTCATATCAATTATAAAATACATTGATTCACTGAGGAAGTTCAGGCTGTACCCGGTATATGTATAACATATGGGACGATATTGATAACGTTTTCGCGCACAAGACGTATAATTGACATCTGCATGCCTCACTTGCATACGTGTCTTTCATATTCTGTGGAGGCCTAGGAGCATGATAAGGTCATATTGTACGCCTCCCGTGTTTTCCTATGGTAGAAATCTGATTCAATATGGGTATAAAGGCAACTCCTTATGTATGGCACGCTGGAGGATGTCGCAGAAAAATATGGGATTCCAACAGTCTATGAAAACATGTTCTGTCGTTTCCGATTTCTTACAAAGTAAGCATTCAAAGGACCAAGGTACGAATAAGCCTTTGTCTTCAAGCCAGGTCTTCACAGGAGGAGTATTACTACGCAGTTCGAAAAGACAATTGTCGATGATTTAACTAGAAACTTTTTACTCACTTCAGTAGATTTCCTCGCTAACCTCCACTGTATATTGGGCGATGCATGGGTATAGGAGGCATGGTATCAATGAGGTCATTGTACAACTTCTTTTTAGTTACTGTGCTTAAGAATTCGCCAGAAAACCGGGCATTCAGTACTCGACAGGCGGGGACTACTTCCCGTAGGTATACCCTTTGACAGGACCACTCAGTACACTGTGTGACGACACCAGAAATTCCGGAAGAAGACCACATAAGTGTATCCGCATCACTGTGCGGAGAAAACTGTCCTGCGGATCTCGAAATAAAAGAAATCGCGGCACAAGCTGTCACAAAAAAGAAAGAAAAAAGAAATGTGAGTGAGACCAAGGCCTCCTTTCTTAACTGAACGAAAGAGAATACACCGGCTGACTATCTCCCCCTAACTGGATGCCGAAATAAACACCGCAAAGACGCGGTGAGGCTTTTGCACATTGACTCGCGATGTATGTAACACGTTAATTCGGTACCGCACTTTAGACAAAAGAAAAATATTACATATTGCAGATCTGGCAAACACAGAAAAATGACGACCTTGTCACCTGTTAGCATTTTCATTATGTCCTTTTCTCGTTGCACAGTGCCTCTGTGTCCTGATAACATTCAAGGGGCACTCTCGATACTGACTAGGCAGCTGAGACCACTTCAACTTTGCAAAATATCCTGGCTTATCATCCCAATTTCCGTGCCAGACACCACTACCCTTCCAGTTTAGCTGACATCCTGATTGTTTACAATACTTTTCAATTACGGATACATTCTCGCAAATGCTGCCTGTGTATGAGCAAAACAGCGACATCTTCAGCATACGCGAGGACCTTCACGTGGAACGATTGTAGTACGTAGCCAGTTATTTTATCACTATTTGGGATATAGGGAAACTGTGGCTCAATGTATGCAGCAAAAAGCGAGGGTGATATTGAAAATTCCAGACGCACACTTGAACGCACAGGCACAATATATGGCACCTCACCATTAACAATGACACGCGCAGTACAATTTGCATAGGACATTTTTACACCTTCAAAAATGGCATGACCCACGTTCATATTGTCAAGGAAATTGAAAAGGGTTTGATGGGGGGGATACGTGATCAAAGACCATAATTTTTTGCAAGGCCGAATTGAAACAAAGCAACCCGATCCTCAAAGGCATCATAACATTGAACGATTGCACGAGTAACATGGGTACTTGTGGCAACATGACGAGCTTTAATAGCACATGTTTGATGTGGTTCAGCTAGTATCTCTGACACTTTGTACCTGCCTCTTTTAAACTTTCATAGAAGTTTTGTAATCGACGTTGGTGAGCGTTATTGGACGATAAGACCCCACCAACCGTCGGCTACCAGGGTCATCTGTTTTCGGAATTAGTACAATATACGACGAGGCGAATGAAGCAGGTTGTACGTTATGCGATTCAGTCAATTCATAGACTTAGTATAAAAAGTACCACTTAGTCTATCATCAGGTCCCGGTGCCTTTCCTAAAGCCGAGTCATATATTGCATCTTCAATTTCACGGATGCTAATTGACTGTTCAAGGCGGAATTTAACGTCTTCTTCAGATTTTGGCGCAAGTGGCAAACACTCAATTTTGAAGCCCAGCTCTGTCTATCTGCTGTTACCTAAAATTTCACTACAGTAATTCACAAATTCCCGGCGAATTGTGTTAGGATTGGATGTCAGCTCGTTTTTCTGAGTTATTTTGTTGATTTTCTTTTGAAAAACATGTTTTTTCGTCCGCTAATAAGGCACTTAGGCCTACTGGCCTAATACCTTAGGCTGCTTAGCCTTATACCATTAGGCTGCTTAGTGGGCATTAGGCCTACTGGCCACTAAGCTACGATCGTGCCCATATTTCGCCTCGTTCCAACGGCAGCCAGCTCATTGAAACACTGGGCGCATGAGTCACGTGTCACTTCCTCGTCTTCTTCCCTGCGACAGCTCGCTCTTTAGAGGCACCGTGTTAGACTGTACTGTTTATTTATTTTATTTATAACAATGCCCACAGCGCCCGTAGGCATTACAGCGGGGGGAGAAGGAAACAAAGAACCAACCAAAAAAGCAGGCAGAACAAAACATGTACCCGGAACACTTTCATACTCGCACACACAAAAACACTATCTTATTTCAGTGGGTGTATAGAGTTTGAAAACACATCATTTGAAAAAATCATTGCGACATCGGATGGTAACTTGTTCTGTTGGCTTATGGTTCAGGAAAAAAATGACATTTTTAAGCGCTTCAGTTTTGCACGCTATTTCTTTAACCTCATTTTCGTGGTCCAGCCGTTGAGAAACGTAATCAGGCGTGGAAAAATATTTCCCGGGGTCTCTACCTGTTTGAGAGTGGAATATGTTGTGAAAAAGTTTCAATCTTAGATATTTCCTGTGTTGCTGCAGTGATTCCCAACCAAGGCTTTCTTTGGTCTTGAAACACTGAAATTCCTGGCATAATTTGAACAAACAAAACGAACGGCTATGCTTTGAATTCTTTCTAAACTGTTTACGTAACGTGCCGACCACGGATCCCACACAGCACAAGCATAATCCAGAACAGATCGGACATTTGATTGGTACAATGATACCTTTGTCCCCAGTGGCAACATTTTTGCATTTCTGCGCAGGAAACCTAGAACGCGGTATGCTTTAGTTGTGATGTGATCAATGTGACGGCTCCAAGAAAGAACAGGTGTGAAATAAACGCCAAGATGTTTGTGCTCCTGAACTGATAATATCGTGTTTGAATTTAAAGAGTAACAGAAGTCATGAGTTGTTATTTTCCTCGAAAAACGCATATGAACGGTTTTTTTCAAGTTAATGAACATGTGCCACTTGTTGCACCACTCATTTATCTTATACAGGTCATTTTGTAAAACATTGCAGTCATGGGTAGTATGAACAGTCCTGTACAAAACGCAGGCATCGGCAAATAGCCTCATTTGCGATGAAATTCCGGAGCATATCATTTATATAGATGAGAAAAAAAAAGCGGTCCTATGACTGATCCTTGGGGCATGCCAGAGGACACATCAACTTCACGGGATGTTTTGCCATTAAGCACAACTTACTGTCTTCTTAAATTTAGGTATTCTTTTATCCAGTTAACAACCGTACTGTTTATATTATACATTTCTGATTTTTCTACAAGTAAAGAGTGAGGGACAACATCGAACGCCTTCTTGAAATCTAGAAACAAACAGTCACCAGAAAAACCCTTATCCAAAGCTCCTGCTAAATCATGCGTCAACTCAAGCAACTGTGTTGTACAGGAAAATCCACTATGAAATCCATGCTGCTGGGGGCTGAGCAAAGAGTGCACGTTCATGTGGCTCATAACATTACTGTAAAGCACGTGCTCAAGTATCTTACAAGCAACGCTAGTAAGCGAGATAGGCCGGTAATTCAAAACACTACTTCGCGGTCCACCTTTATGCACAGGGATGACATTGGCAAGTTTCCAGTCATCCGGTAAAGAGATTTCTAGTAAAGATTTAGTAAAAATTACGCACAGGTATTTGGACACTTCCCGTGGGCACAAAGAAAGCAGTGCCGGTGACAAAGCATCAGGCCCAGTTGCTTTAGACGCATTCAATGTCTTGAGAACGGCCTCTATTCCTCGTTCGTCGATCATCGATATCGTCCATGGGCTCACCCAACACTGGGGTGGATCGCGCCACAGTGTTTTGAGTGTCAACGTGGGCAGCATACACAGAACTGAAAAACGAGATGAAGCACTCGGCTTTTTCAATGTCGTTATGGACGGTAGCACCGTCACTATCAAGGGCCGGTATTGATAATACATCTTTATTGTTCATTTTAAAGAATTGTCATAGTTCTTTCGGTCTTTTTTGTATGCGCAGGTGGAACGTGCTGAAGTACTTATCTTTGGCTGTCTGCATAGCTGCCTTCATCTCTTCAGTTTGGTTTTTGAGTTTATCTTTAAGCTTCAGCGAAGGGTTTTTCTTATAAGCAGCGTAAACGGGCACTCTCTGCCTGGCCTTACATTAAACGTGTCGCGAACACCATGTCTTACTTTTGCTGCGCCGCGCAGTCATAACCATGACGGTGCATATCTTTCACGCATCTCGAGCAACTTGTTCCTAAATACGTTCCATAGCTCTTCCATATTCATGAATTCAGCCTGTGTCTCAAACTCATCATAGTAGGAATCTAGAGCCAGGGTCATATCACTGGCACGTGCTTTTGACAGCTGTAGATACGCCGTGGACCACTGTTAGCAGCTCTCACATACTGTAAATTCATATCGCACAATATAACTTGATGGTCGCTTATGCTCGGCAGCACTGTTGTAGAACTCACCTCCTCTGGCGTGTTAGTGAGAAATAAATCTAAAACATTTTTTGCCCTTGTCGGCTCTAGAACTAGTTGTGTTAACTCGAAGAGGCGACATATCTTCAACATTTCTTTACTTGACTGGCTGCAAGCGCTGGAACTGGGATCTGCTAGAGACCAATCGATTTCTAGAATATTAAAATCACCGCCTATAACTAGGTAATCAGTGCTCACTGTTTCCATTGCCGCGGTAAGCTCACCTAGAATATTAACTTTGCTTCCTGGTGGGCGATAGAACGAACATACCGATAATGACCTACCGTTCTTCAATCTAATCTCTACCCACGACATTTCACTTTGACTGCGTTCAATATCAATTACCCGGGAGCACTATCTGCGGGACCGGCCCACTTTCTCGCACTTTCCTCGTAGCAGATTGCGCTACGTAGAAATTTCGACGTTCCATTACCTTAATGATCGCTAAAGCTAGTCATGTTTTAACATATCTTCTCTGGATTACAAATGCCATTGTCGTTTTAACACACCCCACATTACATAGCCAAATGTGCGTATGATTGTATAAGACATGGTTACTGATGACGTCACAATCCACTACGGCGTGCCTCATAATCAGAACTGGCTTTGGCACGTAAAACCCCAGAAAGAAGAAGAAGACAATCCGTGTTTCTCTCGCCTAAACGCTCCTTCACGACCCATTTAGAACCCGATAATCGCCATGTCGTAAGCTCGCGTTGAAGGGCCGGCGTGGCGATTCCTTTGCACATTGTACACCTAACACATTTGACAATTCTCTCGTCAGCTCTTCCACTGCTGCCCTACAGTAAGCTGTGAATTCGAATGTCATGCCTGTCATATATTTTTCACTCATTTTCACTGACTGATTGATTGCGCACCGGCAAAGAAACGTACCGAACTTTTCCGTTAGACTCTTTTCCCATCCCAAAGCTGGTACAATACGGCAGGAACTGGCGCGCGCGCTGTCGCTTCTATAGAAACAACTTGTTGCAGTGCGGCGTGACCGCACACACCAATTGTCTCAAAAGGCCAGTTGGCGTTTTGCGCTTTGGATGGGCAAGATAGGGGACGTTTGTAGGGATCCAGGTTTGATTTCCCTATTGGTAACGTAATTTCTTTTTTTGCTGAAGAGGCACGAAACGAGGCGAGACAGGAATCTATACCTACCACGAGGTGCCTGGCATGAGGCAATTTTTCGCATTAAAAATTTTTGCGAGGCATGTATAGCGGGAAAAGTTAACACCAAACTCCTCAGCCCACAAAAAACAACTACAACCTAATTGTGCGATTTTGTATATATAAAGTGGCTGCGTATCTAAACCATGGTGGACACTGAAATAAAACAATTGCAATTTGCCACCAGCACACGCTAGGCGACCTGGCCACATTAGACGACTTACTTAGGCGGTAATTTTGTCACTTTTTAAATCTCACTGTGAACGAGGCTCTCGTGCGGGAGCGGAAGCGTCAATATGAAATCATTTGTGGCAAGTTCTTGATCTCCCCATTTAAGTACAGCTTGAATTCTAACACGTTTTAGCCACAGTCAAAAACATGCGATCGCGCACATCTTGTTTTCCCGTTCCTGATGTTCGAGCTCTGCTTGCGCACTAACGAAGTGTGTTACACCAGCTAGACTGCGTGCACCGGCTGTGATGACTCGACATGGTTCCTCTGCCCTCGTGATCATGCAGGTGTCCTAAACACGTGACATGCTTTCCTCTGAGCTGTATCTCTGGAAATGTCTGTCATCAGTAAAAATTATCGCTGTCTTCTGCACCGGCACAGCGCCTGCAACTGCGGAACATCATGAAATCACATGCATTGTTGAGTAAACACCCACTGAAACACACAATACTGCCACGGCAGTGAACACATTCAAGATAACAGTCACTGTAAGTACAGTGATATAACTCCTGTAAAGAAACACGTTGTAACGGGTTTTAGGGACAATTTCAGTCATAAAAAGAACTGTGAACGCACTTGTTTACTTATTTCCTTCCCACTGTACATAGGTGGAGACGTTCAACAACAGCGTGTCCATAACGGGATCGAGCGGCGTAGCGGTGGCCACAGGTCTTTACTACTACCTGAAGAAGTTCTGCAATGTTCACGTGTCCTGGTCGGGCACGCAGACAGACTGCCTCGGGAAAGCCGCCTCTGGTTCCGAAGCCAATCGTGGTCAAGCTCAACGGAAGGTGAGTTCGATCTATTTGCGTTAGTTAGCTGGGTACGCGTCTACTTTTCCGTCTCACCTGTCCCATGAAGCAGTGTTCCGTAGCGAACAAATGTTTATGCTGTCATATTTCCCTTACTGCAGGTTCCGCTACTATCAGAATGTTTGCACGGCCAGTTACTCCATGGTCTGGTGGAACTGGACACGCTGGGAGCAGGAAATCGACTGGATGGCGCTGAATGGCATCAATCTGCCGCTGGCCTTCACGGGGCAGGAAGAGATCTGGAAGAGGGTGAGACTTATTGCAGAGGGGACGGCATGGTCGTCGTTGTTGTGACGGCTTACGTCCGCCCGGAGGTAGGCTTAACGAACGGGCATCCGGAGGTAAGCCTAACGGCTCGGCTTCCGGTTGTAGTCCCAACAGCCAGACATTCTTCATACAACGATAGGACGCAACACATCAAGGAAAAAAAAAACAGGTGAAAGGAAAGAGCGTCTTTCCTTTCACCGCTCTTTCCTTTCACCTGTATTTTTTTCCTTGATGTGTTGTGTCCTATCGTTGTATGAAGAATGTACCAACTAGCCCGACAACAAGTTTTATTAAGCCAGACATTCGAAGATAATGACCAGAAATGCAAATGAAAACATTGATGGGAAGACTAAGAAATGTCTTTTCTTCCTTATGTCGCCGTATACCAGAGCTTTGCAGTATACGACTTTTGCGAGAGTGACATGAGCCACTTAAGAACGGTCTACAGTCGTTTGTAAAAGTTGCTTCACGATATTGAATTGATTGAAGTGTGTTAGGCTATATAATGGTGAGGATCACAAACAGCGCGTGCATAGTCTTACTTAGAGCGGACACTTATAACGTAAGATAATAATTTTACTTTTACGATTCGCCCGCTCGTTCAGTTCTATATGCTGGTATGAATGATAAACTGCTGAAATGTTGTTGCATGTACGCAACTTCGCGAATTCCCGCATGGCATGTAAGCTCCGCACATTCCACAATAATTTCGCTGTGTGCACTTTATTCCTCGAGATGGCAGAAAAGATCAAGTCATAGGGATAACAACGAGCTACGCCTAGGCACACCGCGCACCGCTGTTGGCGCACTTCAGCTCATCAGCCGCGGTCCAGTACAAGCTCGAGAAAACAACGGACGACAGCCACGTTCGAAAAGCATTTATTACGACCGCAACTAACACTTCTAACAGGCCAGCTAGCTATATATAGTGAGCGGCGGTGGAGCCTTCCCCACTCGCTGTTTGCTGGTGACTGAAGAGGCTCGGGCGCTGTGTTAGGTATCTCACGTGACACGTCCGGCGGCGCTGGTAGAAGCTTGCGATTCCCGCGGGCTGTCCGCGAAAGGAAGGCTTCCTCTCTCCCCAAACCTGCTTGCGTCCGACGCATGCAGGTTTGGGGAGAGGGCAAGCAGGTTTTCCGCGCGTGCGACCGTCATGGGACGCGAGTGCGAATCCCCGAGACGAGGCACGCAATCAACGTGCTCCCGAGCTGCCGAGCCCACGCCAGTGTGGTGGCGCCATCTAGTTAAGGTACCTGCAAACGCGGCGCGCCCGACATGTAAGTTGCAGTTGTAAGGCTTGATCGGGCTCAGCAGACTGCTGTGCAGAGAGCATTACAAGCCGCAGCTCGCCGTCGACGCCGGACGGACAGTTCAGATCGTTCTCGTCAAAACGAGAACAGACTGCCAGAAGACCCTGTTGTGCGTGGTGCCCAAATTGTAGCTACTCTTGAGCCGCTCCACCAGGTTTCGCTGTGACTGTGCTGCGTGTGCCGCGCAGGCCTGTGACTGTTTGTCTCTGGGCGGTTGTGGGTTCTGCATCTCTGCTCTGTAGTTTCGCGCAGTCTCGGAAGCACAGTCTGCGTAGGGTGTCTCGTCCCGTTGCTGACTGGGTGAGCTTTAACTTTTGCACATTGAGCTGTGCCTCCATGAGTTCGTCGAAGGCATTCGAGACCCCAAGGGCCATAAGGAGTTCCGTTGAGGTCGTTTGGGAAAGCTGCAGGGCCGTTTTGTAAGCTCCCCGCAGATAAGTTTCTATGGAGTCTTATCTCTGTCTTTAGCAATTTGTACTAGGGAAGACTGTATAGGATTCTACTTTCGATAAGACTTTTGACAAGCCGAATTGTGTCGTCTTCTCTCATGCGTACCTTTGTACTCACGGCTCTTCTGATCAATCTAGACACCTGTTTTACGGACGTATGAATGCGGTGGAGGTTGACGGTGCATCTTTGGTTTGACTGAACTCACATGCCCAGGATGCAGATGGTATTTTTCTCCTCTATCTTTGTCCCAGCCATGTATGCCTCCAATTTGTGTTGCACATCCGCTGGGACCGATCGGTTGCCCTTGCCTTTCCATATCCTAATTAACTCTGAATTTTGTAGGGCGCATTGCATGCTGCGTTCCATCACGCATGCCTCGATGATGCTTGCGGCTTCCTGCAATCTCTGCTTCTTTTGCCCCAGCGAGCCTGTGG
Source organism: Dermacentor silvarum (assembly GCF_013339745.2). Classification (NCBI taxonomy): domain Eukaryota; kingdom Metazoa; phylum Arthropoda; class Arachnida; order Ixodida; family Ixodidae; genus Dermacentor; species Dermacentor silvarum. The sequence continues at coordinate 72,513,593 of NC_051164.1, read as the reverse complement.
TAGTCTAGACCGTGACGTCGTCCGCATACATAGCGGACCGTATATGCGGCTGGCTCTGGAGTGTCCTAGCTAGGCCTAGTATGGCTACGTTGAAGAGGGTTGGGAAGATTACTGCTCCCTGTGGTGTTCCGCGATGTGGCACTTGCATTAATCGCGATTGTAGGGTGCCGATCTTGATTTCCGCCGTGCGATGACTTAGAAAGGCCCTCACGTAATTGTAGATTCTTTCCCCTCATTTTGTGTCGGCGAGGCCGTCCCGGATCCCCTGATGGCTCACGTTGTCAAAGGCGCCTTATATGTCGACGGCCATGACGACGTGCTCACATCCTGCTGCGGGTTGTATCAGCACCTCCTCATTTAGCTGGAGCAGGACGTCCTGAGCTGAGAGGTGGGGCCTGGAGCCAAAGATGTTGTGCGGCATTAGGTAATTGCTTTCGAGATGGTCCCGCAGCAGTTTGTTTACGACCCTCTCGTACAATTTGCCTAGACATGACGCGTGAGGGAGATGGGGCGCAGGTTTGCTACCTCCAATTTCTTGCCGGGCTTTGTGATTAGGATTACCTGGGAATGTTTCCACTGTTGCGGGATGGTGCCAAGTGCCCAGTGCTCGGTAATGAATTTTGTAAAGGCCGTGATTGAGCAGTCGCTCGTATTTCTTATCATTGCGTTGGTGATTTTGTCCGCTCCCTCTGCCGTATTCTTTGTCGTGCGCATGGTCGTGCGCGTCGAACGCATGGTTGGGCTTCCCTTGATATTCTGCGTCGTAGGGGCGGAGTGCCATGTCTCCCCCAAAACATAGATGTTTGGGAGAAAACACTATGCCGTCCTGGGCCCTTGAACAGAATTTCTACTAATTAGGTGGGGGATGACCGTTTCGGCACCGGTATAGTGTTCGATTACCGTTACGTATTTGTGTATTAGCGTTGATGCCCTGTGCTCTTCTTCCGAAGCAGTATAAGCTTCATAGTCCTGCTACCTTGGCACTGTTCCGACTTCTTGGAGTGCTACTGCGGCCGGCGGCGTCTGTTGGGACTTAACCAGCTGCTCCAGCAGTCCCTTTTTACGCCGGAACCCTCTGCAGTTCCACTGCCAGACCTCTGTGGTTTCCCTAAGGCCCCTGTGGCGTCTAGCCATGACTTACTGAGGGGTCCTGTCCGAAGGTTTGCAGTCCGAGCCTATTATAGGGCTTTCTGCCCTCTCTCTAATAGTAGTGCCCGTTGTTTGCTTTCTTATTAGCGGCCTGCACTCAATTTGTATGGCTTGTGTTCTCTTTTCTATTTTTTTCTTCTTGCTCGGCGAATTTCGGATCAATGTATTCTGTGAGGCGGGGGATTATCGTCTCTACCAGGTGTTTTACTGTTGCCTCCGTGACTGGTGTCACGAATAATTTACGTGCGACGAGTTAATTTTGTTGCAACGATACATGACACTATACATTAGTTTTTGTGTATGCATGAAAGCGTTTTCAGTGATTAGTTTCTTTGGCAGTGCATATAGCAAATATAACATTTTTTGTTCCCGGTATTGAAAAATTAAGGTATGCTCGATTAATTTGATAGCGTTATTCAATTATTAGTTTTTTTATGTGGACCACAATATACTACTGCGTTTGTTGTTTTGCTGTACTGTTATATTTTATGTATATGCTGTCTTTCAGGTATAAGTTTGTGTGTCGGGCCAACTGTGTGCTGGTAACTGAGGCCCAGTCAGGCGAAAATCCTACTCTTTCGGTTCCCTATTTTGCTTAAAAAAGAATTAAAAAAGGAACTTTAAACTGAAGCTAAGTTAGAAGCCTCAAATTTTTGACAACCCGTGATCAGCGGCATCCCTCAGAGTGCGGCTTTCAATTTCAAGCCACGCCTGATCACTCGAAATTTTTTCAGCACGAAGATGCCTTGATAAACACAAGCCGGCCTCATACGCAGGCGTTTATGTGACACGCATTCGCCACATAACGTCAGCACGAGCGAAATTTTCCAATTGCCGGTGGGCTGATACGCGCACCATGAAGTGAAGTGATGGAAATAGGCCAGCGGGTCTGAGCGATACTCCTGTGTGTTTTTCTTATCGACTCCGCAAGTGGTTGTTCAGCCGCAACTTTCGCGTCATAGTTCTCGGCAGGCTTTTACACTGAGATGGGCGTTTTCAGAGGCATATTGTTGCAGGGGAGCGAGCTTGCCACAATCTGGAACAATACGAGTGGTACTGACGACGCCGCGCAAGTCCGGGTCGACTGCTGCACAAGATCACGCAAGACGCCGATTTGTTGAGGCCGTGTTCATTGTTCACACGGAATGGAATACGTTTTTCTTTATTTTTAAGTGCGAATCACTAAAGGGGCCCGGGCTGTCGGCGTCTATGGTCTATGGGCTGTCATGGTCACGTGCATGGACAGGGTCAAAACAAGTGCAGAATTGATCAAAACCGATTCAAAACAAACTAACATGATTTAGATTAATTTAGAGGTTAGGAATACTCATGAATTAATCGAATAAATAACAAAAATTTGTTAACATCGCTTCTATCATGAGCAAAGGCTTTGGCTCCATGTGCGTGGCGGTTTCCCACCAGTTGTGCCTTAGCACAGGTGTAAAAACGGAGGATGGATTTCTAAACACAAGATACAAACAGGATAAAACAAGATAAGCACAAGGAAAACACAAGGGAAACACCGGCGAATTACTGCTTCGCACTTCCCCAGCTTTCACGTTGAGTGGAACTACATTACCGCCGAGTTTACCAAGGCCATGCACTGTCCCGGACCGGTACCCAATTATTATTATTGCGATAGCAATTATATGGACACTTCCACCGGATTTCTGCCGTCGCCGTCGTCGTCGCCGTCGCCGTGAGGTTCCGTATAGATAAAATCTTCGCCGCGCGCCGTATGCCCGAGCGGAAGCGTGCGGGGACGCACGCCATCACGGAGAGCGCACGCACTCAATCTTCCACGCGCAAGCAAGGAAGCGGGAAGCCAGCGCCGGAGGGAGCGCGGGGGGGGGGGGGGGGGGGGCATTTCTACTCTGCCAACAACCGCGCTCGTCGCTCGCACCGTGGCTTATCTCCACACGGCTCTGACCTTTATGCGCTGTGCATTCGCCGCTCAGTTTCCGTTGAAGCGATAGACCGCACGTACCTTCGCCCGCTGCGGCGTATATGCGCTTGCTGCCAGCGTTTTGACAGTCGTTGTCTGCAGTCATTCAGTGTGATCTATTCATGTTTGTTTGTGCGCGCTCACACCACAGTTAGTAATAGTCAGGCCACATTTTCCAACGCACGCTACACATGCAATGCTGCCCGGATCGGCAGATCAGCGCTACAGGTGTGTCCCTTCGCACGCGCTGCCCACGGGCAGCGCTTCTCATCAACACCACCGTTTCACACGCGCCTTCTCGTGGTCATCGAGTCTCTCTTCATGTCGGTCTACTTACGCCGCAGCACACCTGCTTACTTAATCAGCTCATGTTTACTACAATTCATATTGCTACCAAAGCCGCTCACCTTACTTCGTATGACATTGCTGTGTTGCTATCGCATTCATTGCTTCGCCCTTAGGGCGAAACTGTGACATCAAAAAAAAATTTTTTTTGACGTTGGCAGCGCGCACGTTTCTCTTAACCTATTTCTGGATTCTCTTCTTTCTCTGTTTCCTTGTTTCATTTTTTACTTGTTAATGTATGTTTGACTGCTGAGGAGGAGGTCGCGAGTTCCGATTTCTGCACGGACACAAGAAACACAGATTGCTGGAATGATTGCAAAGCTTCCCCACTGCACGAAGAACCACATGGACTGTTATCATTGCTTGAAGACGTAGCGTTTACCTGCAGTGATGGCTCATGTGTCTATGGCATTATGAAGCTGAGGACTAGGTCGTGGGTTCGATTCGTGGCCACGGTGGCCGCATTGTGATGCGGACGTTGCGCAAAAGCGATAATGCATATCGTGCTTTGGACGCACCTTAAAGAACCTCAGGTGAGCAAAATTAACCTGGACCCTTCGATGGCCCAGGATGCCTTGTCGATGGCGTTGCGATAAAGTAGTGTGCCTCGAAAAGGCATTATTGAACGAACAACCTGAAAAATCACGTACGTCTAACGACCTGGACGCATCACGTTCAGAAATCAGCAGTGAAACTCAAAATGAAGACTTTTTTTGTCCGCTGTGGTTGATACCGTACTCTTTTCCTCTTGCAGACATTCTTGAAACTTGGTCTAAAGCAGGCCGAGATCGATGGATTCTTTTCTGGCCCAGCATTCTTGGCGTGGTAAGCTGTCGAAAAAATAAAAAGTGCCTGCTGTGTAATCTTGAAGCCCTCCCTTCTCCTTAACACTGAAGGGCGCACCAACACAGATTTCAGTCTCACACTGTTCCAGTTCCCATTTGCGATGAGGCAAATGCAGTTGTCACCCTTTACTTTTGCTGCATACTCTGTAGTTTTAGTTAAACAAACCCATCACTGCGCGTGCTCATAAGGCCCTACTTCTTACATACTGTGTGAACACGTGGTTTGATTCATATGCGGTGACTTACCGTGCAGTACACCCAGCTTCATTCAAAGGAACAGTAAATAAACTAATATGCCTAGCTAGATTACTAAGTTGGAGTTGCGGTTATGAACGTTTGCTGATTTGTGTCGCCGCTGTAGTAATGCGTTGCCGATAGAAAATACATCATATACACTGCAGTGCTTTTAAAATTTTGACTCATTTTAGCCAATGGTGAGTCTTCAGCGGCATCGCAGATACGTGCTGAGCTTTTGCCCCCATCTTATACGCAGGCAAAGGATGGGAAACTTCCGCGGTTTTGGCGGTCCACTTCCGGAATCGTGGCATGTGCAACAGGTGGCGCTGCAGCACCGCATACTGCGAAGGATGCGGGACTTCGGCATGACACCCGTGCTGCCAGCGTTTGCTGGACACGTTCCACGAGCAGTGGAAAAGTACGCACTATAGCAATTATGTCATTTGAGAAGGGGCGACTTAGTTTCAACTGCGCATGCTCAGTGACTGCGCACTGCCCCGCTGCCACCAAACGCAATGATATGTGTTATAGCTAGACGAGTGTCTTGTGCATACAGGAACGATATTGAACAGTGCATTTTTTTCATATCAGTGATATACGTATGCTTCGCCTTGATTTTTGAATGTACTTTTCTGATTGCTCATTAGAATCTGCGCTATTTTATCTATCTTGTGTGATCTAGAGTAGACGGAACAATTTTTTGGGTCCGAAACGCCTGTATGATCACGACATATTAATGAAAGAAAGGATGTAAATTAATGTGAATTACTGCAAAACACCGGAGAAGCTCCGTTGTCTGAAAGAGCGGGCCCGATCTTTGATAAATCTTTAACATTATTCATTGATAGTACAGGCGCTCGCCCTTTATTTGGAGAAGTTCTCAATATCGTAAAATAAGAAAGCGCTCACTTGCGTACTTGAGGTGGGTAAGAAAAACACTGTTCTGGCTCAGATTTATTCGACGGCTTCTGTGAGAAAAAAAAAGGCTGCAGAGTGACGGCCGTGTTAACGCATATTTAAAAATTGCTTTCAAGCCTCTTCGATGGCACCCTTTTATTTGTACGTGGGTCATTTTTGATGCGAAAGCATCAAATGGCCCATTGAGCGAAAAAGCCGGCGTCTGTCGTCTGGAGCAGCGAAACGGCACCTAAATTCCCCATTGGCTGTGGGGCTACGTCACGTGCGCGCCTCGACAGAGCAGAGCGGGCGCAAGGGTACGGCTGCTGATGCGCTGGCTTACCAGGTGTTGCGTGAGGGGAGAGGACATCGCCGCGACGCCACGTAACCTGCGCTCTTGGAAGCCTGTGTTATGCGCGCGTTCTAACTTCGCCTTGGTAATTGCTACAAAGAAAAATAATTTATAAAAGTAGGATAAATTCGAAAGGAAAAACGTTGGCGTTAGTGAGTTTCGGGAACGTACGACCCCACGCTCAAAAGCCGATTGCCTTACCCCGTGGATGACGTCATGCTACTAGGACCGAAATTTCTATTGCCAAGCCCCGGCGTGACGAAAGCGGTGAAGTCAAAATCACTGCGGCTTACAGGGGAGCGTCCCCATTAGATTCTATGGCAGTCGGGCCAGGTAGGATGAGGTCACGGATTGAAGTGCACCGGTCTTGTGGCGCCATCCAGAGGCGTTGGCCAAGCGTCTAAACGCGCTCTCTTGCCCGCGTGGAGTTCGTAACTCGAAGGACCGCTGATCGGCGTTCAATTGGACATTATTGCTGTCGCATTCACAACTCATAAGTGCTTAGGTGTCCTCGGATGTGTTAGTCTCGCCATATGGCCGCCATGTTTAATGTAGACGAAGTTACCCCGGCTAACCACTCTGCTGTTCATTAAAGAGTGCACTGTCGATATATATATATATATATATATATATATATATATATATATTCTTCTTATGATATATATATATATATATATATATATATCATAAGAAGCCAACAAACAATGACACCAAGGACAACATAGGGGAAGTTGCTTGTACTTACTAATTGTACTAAAGGAATGATAAATAAATGGAAATGAAAATTCATGAAATGAAATGGATGGAATGACGGCTCCGCGGTAGCTCAATGGTGAGGAGAGCATCGCGCGCGTAATGCGAAGAGGTTGGTTCGTTCCCCACGTGCGGACAGTTGTCTTGTCGTCCAATTTCATTTCCATTAATTTATCATTTCTTTAATTCAATGAGTAAGTAGAAGTAATTTCCACTATGTTGTCCTTGGTGTCATTGTTTGTTGGCTTTTTATGCTATGATTAATAATAATCGGGCCCCTAGGTTACCTTTCTTCTCGTTCATATATAATATATATATAT